>NC_090269.1:55010855-55170855 GCF_040414725.1 Anabrus simplex
AGGTTTTAACAACGCTATTCGTAGGCATGATATTTTTAAACAGAGAATTTGTTTTCTGAAGGGAACTTGCAGTATACGGTTATACGGTTTAAAGAGCGCATCGTACGTGGAATAAAATTGAAAAATAAAATTAAAAATAAAGTAAAAGACAACTTATTTTTCCAGGGAGGACCGTACGTCTGGCAACTCTGTTGGAGCAGTCTACTTTTCATGGGCCGAGGTATTGTGATTCTCTTAGGACAAAACACATACACCGTGCTAGTCATGCTAGAGAAGGACTGACTTTAATTACTTTATGTGAGATATGTGTCCTCATAAAAGGTATCAAACTTAGGAAGAGGTTTACCAAATGTTTTGTGTAGAGTGTGGTGTCTTATGGTTCTGAAACTTGGACTCAAACAGAAAGAACAAATATATTTAGAAAGTTTTGAAATGTGGTTATGGAGAAGAATGGAGAAAGTGAAATGGACCTATAGAGTGAGAAATGAGGAGATGCTGAGCAGGGTAGGAGAGGAGATGAACTTCATGATGATGATACAGAAGAGGAAAACATCTTGGATTGGTCACATTTACTTAGGAATTGTCTGCTACAGAGTATCATGGAGGGAAAAGTTGAAGGAAAAAGAGGGAGAGGACGAAGAAAGTTTGGAATGCTGGCAGATGTTAAGAGACGAAGAAGTTAGAAGTAAATGAAGGAAGATGCCCAGGACAGAGAGAAATGGAGGACATCCAGTTGATACCTGTCCAAGGACAGATTTATTGAAAGAAAGAAGAAGATGATACGAGTAAAGAACTAGAATCACAGATAAGGCTATTTGCGGATCTTTCTTTTCTTTCTTTATTCGTGTCAGAAGTATCAACTTATAGATATTTAACAAAAAGCAACATCTACATTTCTACTATACAAATATACAAGTCTATTATACAATCACAGATAGAGCAACAATATTCAAGAGCTAGATGATGCTTGCCCAGTATTGGGCGACGTCAATAGCGTTGGGGGAGGCTGCAATCAAGTCTTTCATAGTGCACATTGAAGGACATAAAACACACTGACATAGATGTTGGATCGTCTGCTGCTCTCCGCAATCACAAAGTGATGAATCACTTGAGAAGCCCCACTTCCGCAAGTTTACTTTGGTTCTGCCGACTTCTGTACGGAGTCTGTTAAGGGCTTTCCATACTGTCCACTTCTCCTGGTGTCCACATGGAAGACTTTCCTTTGGCTCTATCCAGTTGGAAAGGTGGTGGATTCTTTCTTTCCACATTGTGACTCTAGCATTCTCTGCTTTCCCCTCAAGGTTGACTGATGTGCGGAGAAAACTTTTCCTAGATTTTAGCCTCTGTGTGGCTGGTTGGTATCCATAGAGAGGATGTGCTTCTGAAGAAGATGCCTGGAGCCTTTCTTTGTTAGCTGCTACCTCCCTACGAATCTCACCGGGAGCAATACCAGCTAAAAGTTGGACCTTCTCAATGGGTGTAGGTTTCAAACATCCAGTGATGATCCTGCAGCTTTCGTTTAAAGCTATGTCGACCTGCTTCGTATGAGCTGACCTGTACCAAACTGGGGAGGCATATTCTCCTGCAGAATAGCATAGAGCTAGAGCTGATGTTCTAATTGTTTGTGGTTGTGTTCCCCAACTTGTTCCTGATAACTTTCGTAGAATGTTGTTTCTGGCAGCTATCTTTTGTTTCAGGTTTTGGCAATGTTTCTTATATGTTAATGTGCGATCCAGCATAACTCCCAGGTACTTTGGCGTAAAGCAGTGTTCCAGTAAGTTCCCCTTCCATAGTACTTTGAGTTTCTGAGAGGCCTGCGCATGCCGCAGATGAAACGCACAGATTTGAGTCTTAGCTGGATTTGGTTTGAGTTGGTTTTTCTCATAATAGTTACCTAGCTCTTCTAATGCAGCAGTTAAAGAGATCTCTGCTTCATCAAAGGTATCAGTTTGAGTAGTAAGTGCAAGGTCATCGGCATAGATAAAGCTTTTAGTATTTTCTGGTAATGGCTGGTCATTAGTGTAGATGTTGAAAAGAACAGGAGCCAGTACACTGCCTTGAGGTAGTCCATTCCTTTGATTCCTCCATCTGCTTCGGCGTCCTTGGAATTCGACAAAAAAGCGACGATTTTCCAGGAGAGTAGCTATCATCTTGGTTACCTTGATGTCTGTAATCATTCTATAAAGTTTGTGTAATAATATCCTGTGATTTACTGTATCGTAGGCGGCTGAGAGGTCCACAAAAGCCACACCAGTAATCTTCTTCATTTCAAACCCGTCCTCGATATGCTGGGTTAGATGTAAAACCTGTGCTGTGCAACTCTTTCCTGGGCGGAAGCCACATTGCTGAGGGATTAGGACTTGGTCTACTACTCCCATTAAGCGATTGAGCAGCATTCTTTCCATTATTTTGTATAGGTGGCAGAGTAAGGAGATTGGTCTGAAATTTTTAGGGTTCGAAGGTTCCTTTCCAGGTTTCAGAAATGCGATCACCTTGGATTTTCTCCATATTTTTGGAATTTTTAGGGAAGTAAAGCAGTTGTTGAAGAATTTTAAAAGCCATGCCTGTGTGGTTGAACTGAAGTGTTTTATTTGTTCTATTGTGATATCATCTAATCCTGCCGCTTTTCCATTTTTGGCGCATTGAATCGCTTTCTGTAATTCCGTTATTTCAAATGGCCGGGATAGGTTACTGGACTTCATTACCTCGCTTTTTAGGATATTATGTTCCATCTTCCTTATTGGGTGATTTGTTTTCCCATTGATGGCAAGCTGATTTGCGATTTGGTTTGCCGTAACATTTGCATGGACTGGTCCCTTTGTTGGATCGTTGCTAAGTCGTTTGAGAAGCTTCCAAGCCTTTCGGCTATCCCTTGACATGTCAGTTTCCTCCATAAGTTTGATCCAAGCATCTTTCTTTGCCTCTGCAATTGAGGAAAGCAGTTTCCTTCCAGCTGAGATAGTGTCTTCACTTAGTGGATCTTCCTGAAACAGTGAAATATATGTGTTCATTTGGGCAGCTGTGTCTGAAGTTAGACCTTGTATATAGTTAACTCTGCATCCTCGTGGTATGGAAGCGCGGGAAGCTTTCTTCACAGCTTCAACAAACTGATCATAAAACTCTGGTGTTGGGTGGATATCTGATATTATTTTATCAAGGGTTGAGCTGAACTTCTCCCAGTCTGCTTTTTTGAAATTATATCTCCTTCGAAACGGAACCTTTATTGGTTGAATTGCAGAGAAAAGTTGACACATTACAGGCCGATGCTGGGTATTTGGAATAGGATTGCACATTGATTTCACACATTGCTGTGCCACGTGTTCACTCACAAATATCAGGTCTGGGTTGAAGCCTCGTCGCCATCTACTGCTGTTAAAGGATGGAGGTAGTTTGGGGTCATGAATAAGTTGTAATTGGTAATCATCAGCCCATTCTAATACAGCTTCTCCATTATTATCATCATCTGTATATCCCCATGCACTGTTATGGCTGTTGAAGTCTCCAACCACAAAGTTTGTCTTTTGCTTGAAGTAGTTATCTGGAATTTTAAAGGAGAAATCTACATTTGGTGGTTTGTAGATGCCCGAAACGGTGCAGTTACTGAGTTCCACAGTTATTATCTCGATTTGATTTTCATTGGTGGTTGCAACAGACAAAATTTGTAAATTTGGTTTGGCAAAAACAGCGCTGCCATACTGTCTGTGGGGAATCTCGGCCACAAGTCTCATTCCCGCTATTTTTGGTCGCCGTAGTTGCTCATCCCTGTGAGTTTCCTGAAGGCATAATATATCACATTTGTAAGTTTGACAAAGCTGGTGTAATATTCCTTCTTTAGATGGAGATAAACCTTCAATATTTACAGATATAATGGTTAGTGTTGGTCTTGATAAAGACCGTTCTGAATATAGCGATTGGGTCATATTGACTGGTAGATACTTCTGGAATGCTGACGTTCAGTTCAGTACTGGAATTTTAATCCAGGTACCTATGCAGGGGCACCACGAGCAGGAATCAGCTTCACCCCCTATTTGCGGATGATGATATACTGTATAGAGTAGTAAATTAATTGTGAGCGACTGCAGGGGGACTTAAACAATGTTGTGAGTTGGACAGCAGACAGTGGTATGTAAATGGGATGAAACGTCAAGTTGTAAGTTTCACCAAGAGGAAAAGTCCTTTCAGTTTTAATTATTGTGTTGATGGGGTGATAGTACCTCAAGGGGGGGGAGCATAGTAAGTATCTAGGTGTTAATATAAGGAATTATCTTCATTGGGGATGATATATTAACTAGGTTGTTAAGAAAGGTTACATATCTCTTCACATGGTTATGAGAGTATTTAGAGGTAGTAGTAAGGATGTAAAGGAGAGGGCGTATACGTCTCTGGTAAGACCGTAGTTGGAGTATGGCGTGGTGTATGGGACCCTCACTAGGACTACTTGATTCGAGAACTGGAAAAATTCACAGGAAACCAGCACAGTTTGTTCTCGATGATTTCCGACAAAGAAGTAATGTTCCGAAAATGTCGCAAACTGTGGACATTTTGAGAAGAGATGCTCGTCTATGTGGTATGTTTCGAGCTGTTAGTAGAGAGCTGGCGTGGAATGACATAAGTAGACAAATACGCTTGAGGAGAGCTTTTAAAAGTATGAAATATCATAGTATGGAGATAAAGTTGGATATCAAGAGGACCAGTTGGGACAAATATTCATTTACAGGACTAGGAGTAAGGGATTGGAATAAATGTTCAAGGAAATGTTGCATAAATTTCCAAGTTGTTTGAAAATATTAAAGAAAATCTGGGTAAACAGTTGATAGGGAATCTGCCACCTGGGCAACAGCCCTAAGTGCACATCAATAATGATTGATTGATTGATTGATTGATTGATTGATTGATTGATTGATTGATTGATAGATAGATAGATAGATAGATAGATAGATAGATAGATAGATAGATAGATAGATAGATAGATAGATAGATAGATAGATAGATAGATATTACATGCGGCACGTAACCCAGCCACAGTATTTACAGATACTTCATCCATGAATTAGTACGGTTCGCAAATTAGAACATAATATACTGTATTCCAAGAAATTCTGAATTTTGTCTTGCCCCTACAGCAGTCACAATGTATGCAGTATGCTGTTGGAAGTGCTCTATGAATCCATTCATAATCGAATCGGCTAGTTGAGAAACCATACATGTCCAGTACATGGTAGTTTTGAGAAAAGTGGACAAAAACTGCCTGCATCCTGTCAATTTTGGCCTTCTGTTAAGATTTTTATACAATGAGTTTAGAATATCCTTTGTGATAGTTTGAACATTAAAACATATACAGGGTAAAGCGTAATTCGCGCACTCGGGCGTCGCAGCGCGACTCTTCACATGCCAGCAATAAAAAAATGTATCTTACAAAATTTCGTCTTGCGAGTATATCCGGTAGAAAACGGACGTTAAAGAGTAGCAATCTGGCAACACTGTAACCATATGTAGGGTAACTACCGCTGTCAGCACGTCCACGTAGTGCTGTACAGTTGGTGCAGTGGGTA
Source organism: Anabrus simplex (assembly GCF_040414725.1). Lineage (NCBI taxonomy): Eukaryota > Metazoa > Arthropoda > Insecta > Orthoptera > Tettigoniidae > Anabrus > Anabrus simplex. Next base: position 55,016,408 of record NC_090269.1, read on the forward strand.
GAGTTTTTGGTTGGCATGCAGGAGGTCGATGGTTCAATCCTGGGTTGAGGCGCATTTTTTATTTGCTAATTTCCATCTGACATTACCTACTGTAATACAGTAAGACGTCCGCCTCTGTGGTGTAGTGGTTAGTGTTATTAGCTGCCACCCCCGGAGGCCCGGGTTCGATTCCCGGCTCTGCCACGAAATTTGAAAAGTGGTACGAGGGCTGGAACGGGGTCCACTCAGCCTCGGGAGGTCAACTGAGTAGAGGTGGGTTCGATTCCCACCTCAGCCATCCTGGAAGTGGTTTTCCGTGGTTTCCCACTTCTCCTCCAGCCAAATGCCGGGATGGTACCTAACTTAAGGCCACGGCCGCTTCCTTCCCTCTTCCTTGTCTATCCCTTCCAATCTTCCCATCACCCACCAAGGCCCCTGTTCAGTATAGAAGGTGAGGCCGCCTGGGCGAGGTACTGATCATTCTCCCCAGTTGTATCCCCGATCCGATGTCTGAAGCTCCAGGACACTGCCCTTGAGGCGGTAGAGGTGGGATTCCTCGCTAAGTCCGAGGGAAAAGCCAACCCTGGACAATAAACAGATTAAGAAGAAGAAGAATACAGGCCCCTGTTCAGTATAGCAGGTGAGGCCGCCTGGGCGAGGTACTGATCATTCTCCCCAGTTGTATCCCCCGATCCGATGTCTGAAGCTCCAGGACACTGCCCTTGAGGCGGTAGAGGTGGGATTCCTCGCTAAGTCCGAGGGAAAAGCCAACCCTGGACAATAAACAGATTAAGAAGAAGAAGAATACAGGCCCCTGTTCAGTATAGCAGGTGAGGCCGCCTGGGCGAGGTACTGATCATTCTCCCCAGTTGTATCCCTGTTTCTGAGGTCACGTGTATCCTACATTTACAACATAACAATAATAATACATTGAGATACGTACTAAACAACATGCGGTTACCAGACGCAACACGCAATGTTGAAAGGCAGAATTATTGGGACCATGGTGATAACACATAAAAATTGTAACCGAGTTTGGACATTATTCGCAGAGCACGTTGCTAGGCCTACTGGTAACGTAAGGCCCTAACGAAATGTAATGGACCCGATCGAGGCAAGAATAATAGTTGGTTCTAATCTATGGGACCATTGGAGAATGGTACAAAGAAAACAGGTTTCACATCTAGTAGATGAAGTGGTGCGAATAAATTCACGCCCACGACGTGGAAAGGGCGCCTTTCAAAGCTGACCAATGAAAACGATTGTTCATGCATTTCTAGGATCGTAGTATGTAAGTGCAAATGGTTTCTAGAAGACCCGCTGCAATCGCTGTTGACGATTAAGATGCCAGATACCATACCACCTGGACTACATTTACGAAATAAAAAACATACGCCTCAACCCAGAATCGACCACTCGAACTCCTGCATGCTAACCCAAAACTCTATCCATTGCACCAACTGTATAATTCGCCTAACTTCTGCTGACAGAGGTAGTTACCCTACATATGGTTACAGTGTTGCCAGATTGCTAATCTTCAACGTTGTTTTTCTGCCGGATATACTCGCAAGATGAAATTTAGTAAGAGACATTTTTTAATTGCTGGCATGTGAGGAGTCGCGCTGCGACGCCCGAGTGCGCGAATTACGCTTCACCCTGTATATGTCTAAATAAGAGAGATGTAGGGTACAAAAGTTTCTTGGCGTGGATGGCTTCTCAAATAAATAATTCTCTCATTAGCCTACAAAAAAATCAATTTATTTTCTGTGTTATAATTACAAAATGTTGACGTTCAGTACCGTGTCTCACTTAAATCCGGGGATTAGGGTATGTGTTTAAATCCCTCTTCATAGAACTAAATTAATGTATAAATTCTGAACATTTTTTTATATTATTTCTCTTAATATATCTTCTAAAGTTACTTAGATGCAACATTTTTTTAACGGGAGACCAGAAGGATATCCTGCGTGACTTTTATTGAAGTTATTCAGACCTGTTAAAATTAGGCGAAGGGAATATATTTCTATAGAAACTCTTACATTCATCCTCGTGGGAAAAATATGTCTAACTTCATCACATGTTCGATTCTTTTCACATTGATAGACAGATGACTTTTTTGGTATGTTTTCATAGTGGGTAATGTTGTAGACATTCGGAATGTATGACTTGCCAGAATATTAATATAGAGTCTTGCATATACCGCATTGAAAGTAAAATGTTTAAATTAGTTTATTTGGAAAGATTATTATATTGTCTTTGATTACATAATACGTGAGTCCTCAAATAAACAAGATACATTGGGTGGACGCGTGCGCATTCTCTCTAAAACGTGTACATATATGTTATCATTTATGCATCAAACTAATTTTGGCTGAAAATGGACATGCGTGGTTTCTCTAACTTTTCGTATTGCTGTTTGCTTTATGTCACAGCTACATAGACAGGTTTTACGGCGCATAGGACTGGGAAGGAGGTGACAGTGGCCTTAATTAAGATAAAGCCCCAGCATTTGCTTGGTGTGAAAACGGGAAACTGTGGAAAATCATTTGAGACGTTGACTAGTGACTCAAGCTCACCATCTCCCGAATGCAAGCTCACAAATGCGTGACCCGAAACGCGTTGCCTACTCGCTCGATGCATCTGTTGCTTTAAGACAGGTCTATGTCGCTGCGACGTAAAGAAAAAGGAGAAAAGGGAAAACGTATAATTAGTTGTGCCTCGTGAAACGTTCAACTTATTATTCTCACTCCAGCTGTCGTCATTACTTGTAACCGTGTATCTTTCCTCACTATTAGCTTACTACTCACACTCCAGCTTTCATCATTAGTTGTGGCATGTGAATCGTTTTTCTCTATTAAATTACTATTCACACTCCAGCTGTCATCATTAGTTATGACTCATGAATCACTCCTCTCTATTAGCTTGCAACTCCATGCTCCAGTTTTCATTATTAGTTGTGACACATGAATCGTTCTTTACTACACTCATGTTCATTAAATACAGAACACCTTGAAAGACTAGAGATAGGAACTTCATATTCACAGGACATGTTCAAGAATATGTTCTAGAGAAACGATTAGCATTTCAGTCACCTAGGTTCAGGATGTGTCATGTTGCCTAGTGAGCACTGGGTCCTCCATGGGCACTGATGACTTGTTCCATGCGTGACACATCGACGCGTATAAGGCGCGAATTGCGTCCTGGGGTATAGCCATCCGTGCTGCATTCACCTGGTTCCACAGTTCATCTTTGATGGTTGGCATTGGGTCACAGCGCCGCCGCACCCGTCGATTCACCGTATCCCACACATTTTCGATTGGCGACAAGTCTGGAGATCGGGTGGGCCACTGCAACAGCCTGACATCCTGTGACAACAAGAAGGCATGTGTTCGTGCAGCAACATGTGGTCGCGCATTGTCGTGCTGAAATATGGCGTCTGGGGTGTCGTGGAGAAAGGGTATGGCTACGGATCGCAGGATGTCATTCACGTAGGTCAAACTGGTCACATTGCACTGGACATGCACCAACTGTGATTTGTGGTTGTACCCAATAGCACCCCACACCATAAGACCATAAGTTGGCGCTGTATGTCTTGTGCGAATGCAGTCAATGTGATGCCTCTCCCCCTGTCTGCGGCGAACCAAAATGCGGCCATCATTTTCAAACTAACAGAATCTGGATTCGTCCGAAAACACTATCTGCTGCCATTAGTGTCTCCAGTGACGTCGTTCCATACACCATTGCAGTCTAGCATGTTTATGCACATTAGTCAAAGGTAGGCGGAGAAGTGGACGACGCGCCAGTAACCCAGACCATAATAAACGGCGACGGACTGTCACTCCTGATAGTGTACGATGTGTTACACTGTTCCACTGTTGCGCCATAGCCGAAGGGGACGCAGATCTGTCCTGCAATGCTATTCGGATTAGGTGTCGATCTTCTCGGGGGTTGGTCTGGGTGGTGTGACCAGACCCATCTCGTCGTGTTCTACGGCCTTCTGTGAACCATTCTGTGCACACCCGTTGCACTGCTGACGCACTTCGTCCCACACGAGCAACAATTTCCCGGAAGGATGCATCACGTTCCCTCATGCCAATAATACGCCCTCTTCCAACGCACTCATTTGACGGTACAGTTCTCGCATACTTCTGCGAGGCGTCCTGCACGTTTGCTCAAGTCACACTGACCATTACCTTCGGTTTATAGCGACAATGAGAGTCGCAGGCATTTTACCAGTCGTTGGTTGTGCGCCGAGATATCGATGTGGACCTGGAACCTGAGGGCCGCGACATCGTTTTGATGCTAATCATTTCTTCAAAATATACTAATGCACATGTTCTGTCAATATGAACTTCCTATCTCTAGTCTTTCAAGGTGTTCTGGTTTTTTTGAAGATGAGTGTATTAATTTACTTTTCACACTCCAGCTTTCACTATAAGTTGCGACTTCTGAATCATTCTTCACTGTTAGCTTACGACTCACACGCCAGCTTTCTTCGTTAGTTGTGACTTTTAAATCGTTCTTCGCTATTGGTTTACTACTCACCCTACAGATTTCATCATTAATTCCGACCTATGAATCGTTATTGAATATTGATTTGCAACTCGTGATGCAGAGTTTAGTTCACGCTGCAAAACTTGAGAATGCAGACCATGTTTCTACTTTGTTAATTGCTCCTCCTTCGTGATGTAGTTAATGTGGCCAGTTTGAGTCTTTCTTAAAGCAATTTTGACATCATTTAAGTACCATTGTGTGGTTGTTGATACCTTTTTATCATCAACTCCGTGTTGTTAGTCAATGTGTAATCTGTTGAATAACGTGTGCTATTACAGTGTAAGTGTTATTGCTTATCTTTATAATTGTTTACAGATTTGAGTTGAAAGCGTTTGACTTCCTTCGGAGTTGAGAAGAGAAATTTCAGGAAACGTTTCGACTTCTCCCCCCTCCCCCTCATATCGTGGTTCCCTTGGTTTTGCTACACCGACCTGTTCTAGTTGGTAACGTTTTACCTTTCAGCGATAGTTGATTAAAAGTTTATAATGGTATTTCGGCAAGCATTTACCGCCGAAAGCTTATATAGTGTAAGTCAGTAGATATACCAAGGCAGCTCCTTGTCAGTGTAAGTCAAGGGTGTGGTAGATGAGGTTGTAGGACGTATTATACTTGTGAAACCTTCACGAGTTGCTCATTTAAGTTGCGTATGTTTTCAGTTATTACGAATAAAACTCCATCTGTTTCATTATTCTAATTTATTTCAGGATGGCCCACTAAATGCACACACACACATACATACACACACAATTGTACTTAACCATGAATGGCCACACTCACTAATTGCTGTCTATTTACAAGTCTCTCTTCCTTATTGCACAGCAGTCGGTCCGGCCCCTCGCTATTATTTGGGGACGACTAATCCTTGCTTTCACTTCCCCAAGTCCATTCACGTAATACAGCAGCTGTCTGTAGACCGTTGGATTTGAACACAGGGCTACGGTCTGCACAACACACGATGACTATTGCTTGGTTCGAGTCCAGTGACAGTCCAGTACTTCACACAATCACATGCAGAGAACAACTAAACAGCAACAGCAGGACGGTACCTACAACAGCGAATATTAACACAGGTCCAATTACCCTCACACTCACGATAGCGGCTTCCCTCGCTGACTCACGGCGATCCTCAGTCCACAGAAATACACAAACACACAGTACTCTCACGTAGTACACAGTCTTCCGTTCCGCAGGTCGTCTGCAGTCCACCTCTTCACTGGACTCTCCGACACCACCACAACAACAGCTCCTCGTTCAAACCTCGGTGGGACACTAGCGACAGCCAACATATCTGTCACCCTCAGTCCAGCCACCGAACCCCAACACACCGAGTCTCACACTGACTCCACTACGGAGGCCAACACTGACTGCCTTTCCGCGGCTAGCCTTCCTTTTTATAGCTGGGGTGATGGGAACCAGAACATTCGCGTGGTGGCTAGAGGCAGAACATTCCCATTGAATCTGCAAGAAACTCACAGGTAAGCCACCCGACGCGAACAATACGTGGAAATACCAGCTGATTCTCTACTCCCTTCCAGGAAACACCGAAAGGGGCTAACACAGGCCTGGCACGTAACACGGTAATCAATCATATTATTCCTTAAAACAATATATTCGGAGGCACCTCGTTTCAGATTCAAATTAAAGGTCTGCGAAGATGGAGTATATATTAGCTCGATCTAATACAGTTTCAATCACCTCCATGTGAGATTTTAAAGATGGAATAGTTATACTTGTGATTTAAATTCCATATAAAACTGTAGATTCCGTGGTGTACAACAGCTTATTCATTTTAAATTGTAGTTTGATTTTTTCTTTGTTTTGGTAAGAGCTAGAACTTCGTAGGGGAAAATCTTCCGATCACTTGATAAGAGTCCGTGTTTTGAGAATCGTTTCCCGCTTCATATGCAGTTATGCCTCATATAACCTTTGCGTGGGAGTTGGTTGGGCTCTTACGTGGGTAGGGCAGCTTATGAACGAGTGTTAAGTCTTTCTAATTACTATTTGCGTATCATGGAAGAGACATTAACATAATGTTGTGACAAGACAGTAACAAACTTAGCCATTGCCAATTGGCTGTGGACCAATAGGGTCCGCTCGCTTTTAAGCGGCCAAGGCCTTGGCCACACGCACACACATCGATCAGCTGTTCGGAGAGGGGGCTGCCCATCTATCTTGTAATAGCTCTGGGCATGACAAACAGCTGAAATGAACCAAGATTGTTCCTTTTAACTTGTCTTGTGGCACGTCTGGGTAATCATACGGCAAAACTGCAGTCAGGAATCCGCCCAGTTCCAGTTCCAGTTCGTAGTTTCGGTGGTAGGCGACAGTAGAAATGCAAAATCGAAATAGACGCTTCGGGTACCGGATGATGACAGTACTAAGGACAGTGGTGTTCTTAGCACATTCATGTGGAGAACGCGGATTTAATACTCTTCAGACAGTATATCCCTCTAGAAGTAAAATTTCCCAAATGCTCTACTAAATAATGTACTTGGGTACTTTTACCTCTAAGCCCTCCTCCTACGTTTTCTCGAACCCCATCAGAAATGATTGTCAGGTTACTTCTATAGGCGTAAGATATATAGGCTCACCCATGGGCGATACTTCAATTTTTTCGTTTTATAGGTGTTGCTTAATATTTATCACCCGAGCACATTTTTCTGTGTTTCGTTGTTGCATGACTCCTCGCGCTATTGTGCTGCCTGCTATAGTACACGAAATGTTTCGTGAGTTTTAAATGAACGTATCATCCTCAAATTTTCTAGAGTAATTATTATTTGGTTTGTTCTTTCATTGTTGTTTCAGTTTTAAGTTTCTCCCTGTGGGTGGAGGTGGTAGAATACATCCACGGTATCCTCTTTCTGTCGTAAAAGGCGACTTAAAGGGAACCCAGTGGCGTTCATCTTGTGAGCGTATGTTGGTGACCACTGGTGCCCTACCTGAGTCTGGCATTGCTTACACTTACTTTTGCCAGGTTCCTCACTTTCATCCTTTCTATCCGATCTCTACGGGCAACTCCTGTTCTCTTCCGAATCCGACGGTATTGAACCCATAATTCTACGGTGAGAAAAATTTTTATTTTTCCCAAATATTTATTTGGTATTCAGAAACTACTGTATGTTTGAGGGCAGCCATTTTTGCGCTCCCAAGAGCCCGATGTTGCGTGGGAAGGTTCCCGCAAGGCGAGCTCGTGGATTGCCGGGACACCTCGGTGGAACTCGAGTGCCCGACAATTTTCTAAATTAATGAATTTTGCACAACGAGGGATTTTGACAAGATAGTAAAGGAAGAAATATATAAGCAAAATTATTCATACACCCTCTGTGAAGGTAGTGACACCAGGGACAATTTAGATGCAGTTAAGCCCAAGTGTGTGTTAGCGTGAGAACAGCGAGCTAGTTACACGTGCCAAGGTCGTGGGCAGAAGAAAAACGCGCGAAACGCACGGGCAGAAACAATTTATTTCTCATGTTGTGAGTGTAGAAAAATTATAAAATTAACACCTAACATAAGTGCAAGTCTGTCCGGAGTTCTGGGACAAGTCTTATCAAAATCGGTTTATTAGAAGCAAATTTGGCAGATTACACCACCGAGACTCATAGAGGGGATAGCGTCCTTCCGGAAATTATAAAAGAAACCCCCCACCGTAGATTTTGGAGTGTCGATCTGGAACTTGAAGCCGCGGGAGCTCGTGCCCGTCGTCATTAGAATTTCGCGCCAGATTGACCGACAATAATCAAATACATGTTCGTGGCTAAAGTCCATATATTTAGTAAGAAGAAAAGTGAATTGGAGAAGCTGTGAACGTTTGCAGACGAACTGGGAAGGTGTAGGCTGGTTGAAAAATACACAGCAGATTTTATTTTTTTATCATTTCCTGTACTCTTGTAAGTGAAGAAGGTCTGGGGGAAGCGATTCAAAGTAGTTCGACTCCCTTATCGGCCGAACACCTGTTCTTGTTGAAACAACGGGGAGAGAAACCACTCTGGGAGACGCATCAGACAGTTATAGCCGACTGCAGAACGAGGGAAGTTCGTGGTGCAAGTTACAAAGAAAGTGCATTATTTATGGTAATTTTTAATCTCGTGTGTGTGTGAAGGGTAGTGTTTGGATGAGTGAGTTTTTAAATATGAAAATGTTATCTGTGAAAATGAGGGGCTAAGTACGAGGTTGCTGGGATGATGCAATCAGAATGCTGAGAATGTCACCAATGTGCAGGTCTGTCTATTTTATATTATGTTGTAGTTAGTAGTTAGTTACTGTCTGCCCTAACCAAATTTCCAGATGATTGTCGGGTGAGATTCGTAATTATCAGGCGAAAGGCGTTGTAAATTTTGGTCAGCGTGTGAAAATTTCAGTGTGTAAAGTTCATGTCAAGAACGGTAAAATGCGACGCTTAAAATTTTGTGTTGAGATGAGATATCATTCAAAGTGCGGATTTGTGAACGTTATAAGTGTAAATTTGTCGTGGCGAATATTGTAATTTCAGGTGTCAGTTGCATTCAGAAATGCTGGTCGATAATAATAATAATAATAATAATAATAATAATAATAATAATAGTAATAATAATAATAATAATAATAATAATAATAATGTCTACCGCGGGATAAGGAAATTCTTCTATGTCAAGTTGCATTTAACCAGTTATTTTTACAAGGATCGTAAGCATATTTAGATAATGTCAACGAAATTTGTTAGAGTTACAGTCGTTAATGGGAAGAAAATTTTGAGACATCGTGTATACTTGAATTGCGAAAGGTCGATGCGTGCTCTTGGATTTTTGAGGTTCGAAAGTCGTAATTATAGTAAAGTCAGAGATGTGCTTAATAATGGTTGTCGTTTTCACCAGGGGATCGAAGTATGAAAAAGGGTCTGGAAGGAAAAGGGATTGAGAGCGATGGATTTATATGTACGTGGAGATGAGAGAGAAGTGTTACCGCTGAAATAAAGCGATGAGAAAGAGTGTTGAGACATTTTTGTAGAGGAAGTATTTAGGAACAGGCTGTGTGAAACAGGCTGTATTGTTTTCCGCAATCAATCCGAACTTGAGACGACTATGATGTGAAGCATTGTAAATTGATAGAACGATTCCAAGTGAAAACGACTCTAGTAAAATGTAAAGGTCTTGGTAGTAAACATCCAGTGATTTTTGTTAAGATAAGGTACGGCCTCACGGATTGAAGAGCAATTTTGACACACGGTTGGGTTATATTTAATTTGTTCATTGGAGAGGTCATGGATAAGATGGTTGGAATTGATGATAGGCGATCTGCGAATTTCGAATGTGATGGTGATGATTATTATTTTGAAGGCATCCACTAAAAGGGAAACGTGTGTTGGGAATTTTCATTGGCAGCCCTGACACTTCAGTGCACAGGCTGAGATTGTGTTCGAGGTGGAGAATCGTTCGTCACGTCTATTTATTTTTGAGTTCACATATTATGATGAGGTAGACACTTGTTGTATTTTTTTTTTCGAGAGGTAGGCACTTACCGTGTTTCGACTTGCATTCTTTTGATAAGAGACGTAGTTCGGTCGTGCGTATTTTTTTGTCTGACCAGATTCAGTGTTACTGTTGGAGTTGTTTGAGAATTGCATTTCGCCTGATATGTTAAGGGAGACGTAGTACGACCCACTTTGACGCCCGACGATAGATTTAGGACGTCACGTGTTTATTCTTGGAGTCATTGATGATGAGACGTCCTAGGTCACGCCCGACGATAGGACTTGGAAGGCATCATGTATATACTGATTAGGTTTAGGGTGTACAGATTTCAAGTGAGCCCGACGATAGGTCTGGGATGGTAGCTGTACACACTCAAGTCTCAGTTTAGATTTTTTTTTTCTTTTGTTTCTTTTGTGAAGTGGCCTGGTTGAAGGTAGCCATTACAGTGCGATATGATTTATTGTAGAGGGTCTATGCGAAGCTCTCATTGAGATAACGGGACTGCTGTTGACAAACGAGGGCTGTCCAAGTGTGGGACATCGACCCGATCTAGATTAAATATTTTTACTGTGTTTCTTCATGCGTGTTAAGCTGTATGACTTCAGAGATGTTAATTTTTTTTTTTACGGACTTTATTGTTTCCTCGTCTTGACGTCCGTTTTCATTGATAGTGTGCATTATTGACACTCAGTGTTTTAGAATGAGACTTGAGTTGTGAATGCGGTTTCGATTCGTCAGCCAGTATTTTGTTTTATTTCACCTTGTCGTATTTTCATTCTTATTCATAGTAAGTAAGTAAGTAATCACTTTACCAGTAGTGTGTTGGGACAGACAGTAAATAGAGAGATCTGTACTGGTAGCATTGTTGTCAAGGGAAAGAATTCCTTAAATTTGTAGTAAATTTTAGCGTGGACTGGTAAATTTATTAAGCATAATAAACCCATTTCTAACCTGAAAATCGGTTCAATAATAATATTTTCAAGTGACTTTTCACTTTTTGATTAACTTCAGTGTTTGGCATTTCTTCTAAATGCATGATTAGTAAGTGTTTCCTGCATTTCGCAGTTTTGTTCCTTTAGAACGACTTAACGTAAGATCCTCCCGGATCATGTGGTTGTTGGTTCCTTCCGAACAGTTGTTTGGGTGATGCACAGTTAGCATCGGGATTAACGTATCACTTAAGGGTGTCATGAATGACAAATACATGGTGGAATTTTATTTCAATTGTGAATGATGCCATTAACTTGTAGTGAACACCATGCTTTCCCATAATATTTCGCAACCTATCCAAAGCAACTGATAGTCAGTTTGGTTCGATTAAGGGTCCATTCGGCGGATGTTCCGTATCCGTGAAGGGTATTTGACTGGTGGATAACCTTAATTAAGAGAAAATCAGGCGTTCTACTTGTTGAAAGTCAGATTTTCCACGGATCGTGTGGATTAACTCTCAGTTCTCGTTTGGAATGATAGGTGCCCGGTTTTCAGGTCTTCCCTTTTTCAGTTTTTCAGTTTCGCTGTCCACTAAAATATTAGCTTCTCCGAAGCAACTCTTCGACATTTGAAGAAACGAAGTGACGTTATGTAATGTGACTGTGTTTGGAACATTCAAAGTCAATAATTTAATTTTGTTTTATTTTTGTGGCAAGAATGCATATTAAATTAATTATGTTATCGTGCTATTTCAGTTTAATAAAAGTTAGTAAGCACATTTTTGCTCCTCATTTCAAGTAGTTAGGCTCTCTTCTGAACCCCATCGTTTGGTTAAGATCGTGATCGAATTTATTCCCGCAACGACCCAAGATTTAAGAGTTCTAAATTGTTCTACTGTAGCAGCCGTGGCCGACCAACGATGGAATGGTAAGTTCAAGGGTTCAGTAGAAGTGGCGCCATCAACTGTGGGGCCTTAATGTCACGATAACGATGAGGAGCCCAAAGTCACGATAACGATACGATGCCACGATAACGATAATGAAATTATCCATTGAAAATAAATGTTAGAAAAATATAAAATAATGTTGAGGCCTAAGCCACATTATAAATAATACAAGCGGGTGAGAACTATGGCTGAGCCACAGTTAAACGAATTATGCCCAATGAGAGTGCTAGATATTATCACGTTTAACGAGGAGCGTAACTACTTGGTAAATAATAATAATAATAATAACAGTCACAATGCATTTTAGGAAATTAGTATTTAAAGCTATATTGAAGCTTATGTCATGTTGCCAATATAAATTTTGGAAGTGGTAACGCTGAATTACATTCAAAGTTTATGCGTTAACATGTTCTTCATTTACTTAATTTACGGAAGCGAAACTATTTGGGATATTTATCCAAAGTAACTTATTAACTTCAAATTTTCTTTTTATTAAACAAGTTTGTGATACCAGCCATGTAAACAAAATTTTATAAGACAACTGTTGGAATGTTGTCAGTTTCGGTATTAAATTATAACAGCGTTTGTATGTGAAAACGCAGTAGATAGTGAATTCTTTCCCTAGTAGTTTGGAGTATTCTGGTTGCATCAACAGCCAGCGTACTCATTATTGTATTCTTTGTGGTATTGTGAGATGGAAGGTCAGGTGATGATGGATCTGCTAATGCAGAGGATGGAAGAAATGAATAGTAAGTTGATGGAGGACATGAAAGTCCAGAATGAGAATTTAAATAGTAAGATAAATGAGAACTTGAATAGTAAGATAGACAGTTTGGATAGTAAGATGGAGGACGCGAAAGTCCAGAGTGAGAATTTGAGAGAGGACATGAAGGCTCATAATGAAAGTTTGGATGGTAAGATTGAGGAGTTGCAGTCTAGTTTGAAAGACACTCGTGAGGAGTTACAGAGTAGTATTGAGGATACCCAGGCTAGGTGTAAAGAGTCTAGTGATGAGTTGAAGGCTGGATTGAAGAACGTAGTTCGTGAGACATACACTATGTGCACCGAACTTAAAGAGGAAGACAGGTCGAGGCACCACTCCAAGGACAGGCAAGCAGCGGGAGTAAAGAAGAGAAAGACGCTGAATGTTTACAATGTTCATTCTTAAGAGAAGACTTTGTTGATGACATCTGTAACGCGATCCTATTGTTGGAAGAAGAAAACAGGGAAATACGTGAAAGTAACAGAGCCCTACGTCAAGAGTGAGATCGGCTGGGAAAGTTTACGTAGAATCATGGTTCATCTGTATCAAAATTCCCATGTACACTTTAGAATTTTGAAGGAATATATCTGTTTAAATATTTCCCCTTTCTGGGTAAACATTTCGTGGTTGTAGGTGGATTATGAACCCATAATTCTACGGTGAGAAAAATTTTTATTTTTCCCAAATATTTATTTGGTATTCAGAAACTACTGTATGTTTGAGGGCAGCCATTTTTGCGCTCCCAAGAGCCCGATGTTGCGTGGGAAGGTTCCCGCAAGGCGAGCTCGTGGATTGCCGGGACACCTCGGTGGAACTCGAGTGCCCGACAATTTTCTAAATTAATGAATTTTGCACAACGAGGGATTTTGACAAGATAGTAAAGGAAGAAATATATAAGCAAAATTATTCATACACCCTCTGTGAAGGTAGTGACACCAGGGACAATTTAGATGCAGTTAAGCCCAAGTGTGTGTTAGCGTGAGAACAGCGAGCTAGTTACACGTGCCAAGGTCGTGGGCAGAAGAAAAACGCGCGAAACGCACGGGCAGAAACAATTTATTTCTCATGTTGTGAGTGTAGAAAAATTATAAAATTAACACCTAACATAAGTGCAAGTCTGTCCGGAGTTCTGGGACAAGTCTTATCAAAATCGGTTTATTAGAAGCAAATTTGGCAGATTACACCACCGAGACTCATAGAGGGGATAGCGTCCTTCCGGAAATTATAAAAGAAACCCCCCACCGTAGATTTTGGAGTGTCGATCTGGAACTTGAAGCCGCGGGAGCTCGTGCCCGTCGTCATTAGAATTTCGCGCCAGATTGACCGACAATAATCAAATACATGTTCGTGGCTAAAGTCCATATATTTAGTAAGAAGAAAAGTGAATTGGAGAAGCTGTGAACGTTTGCAGACGAACTGGGAAGGTGTAGGCTGGTTGAAAAATACACAGCAGATTTTATTTTTTTATCATTTCCTGTACTCTTGTAAGTGAAGAAGGTCTGGGGGAAGCGATTCAAAGTAGTTCGACTCCCTTATCGGCCGAACACCTGTTCTTGTTGAAACAACGGGGAGAGAAACCACTCTGGGAGACGCATCAGACAGTTATAGCCGACTGCAGAACGAGGGAAGTTCGTGGTGCAAGTTACAAAGAAAGTGCATTATTTATGGTAATTTTTAATCTCGTGTGTGTGTGAAGGGTAGTGTTTGGATGAGTGAGTTTTTAAATATGAAAATGTTATCTGTGAAAATGAGGGGCTAAGTACGAGGTTGCTGGGATGATGCAATCAGAATGCTGAGAATGTCACCAATGTGCAGGTCTGTCTATTTTATATTATGTTGTAGTTAGTAGTTAGTTACTGTCTGTCCTAACCAAATTTCCAGATGATTGTCGGGTGAGATTCGTAATTATCAGGCGAAAGGCGTTGTAAATTTTGGTCAGCGTGTGAAAATTTCAGTGTGTAAAGTTCATGTCAAGAACGGTAAAATGCGACGCTTAAAATTTTGTGTTGAGATGAGATATCATTCAAAGTGCGGATTTGTGAACGTTATAAGTGTAAATTTGTCGTGGCGAATATTGTAATTTCAGGTGTCAGTTGCATTCAGAAATGCTGGTCGATAATAATAATAATAATAATAATAATAATAATAATAATAATAATAATAGTAATAATAATAATAATAATAATAATAATAATGTCTACCGCGGGATAAGGAAATTCTTCTATGTCAAGTTGCATTTAACCAGTTATTTTTACAAGGATCGTAAGCATATTTAGATAATGTCAACGAAATTTGTTAGAGTTACAGTCGTTAATGGGAAGAAAATTTTGAGACATCGTGTATACTTGAATTGCGAAAGGTCGATGCGTGCTCTTGGATTTTTGAGGTTCGAAAGTCGTAATTATAGTAAAGTCAGAGATGTGCTTAATAATGGTTGTCGTTTTCACCAGGGGATCGAAGTATGAAAAAGGGTCTGGAAGGAAAAGGGATTGAGAGCGATGGATTTATATGTACGTGGAGATGAGAGAGAAGTGTTACCGCTGAAATAAAGCGATGAGAAAGAGTGTTGAGACATTTTTGTAGAGGAAGTATTTAGGAACAGGCTGTGTGAAACAGGCTGTATTGTTTTCCGCAATCAATCCGAACTTGAGACGACTATGATGTGAAGCATTGTAAATTGATAGAACGATTCCAAGTGAAAACGACTCTAGTAAAATGTAAAGGTCTTGGTAGTAAACATCCAGTGATTTTTGTTAAGATAAGGTACGGCCTCACGGATTGAAGAGCAATTTTGACACACGGTTGGGTTATATTTAATTTGTTCATTGGAGAGGTCATGGATAAGATGGTTGGAATTGATGATAGGCGATCTGCGAATTTCGAATGTGATGGTGATGATTATTATTTTGAAGGCATCCACTAAAAGGGAAACGTGTGTTGGGAATTTTCATTGGCAGCCCTGACACTTCAGTGCACAGGCTGAGATTGTGTTCGAGGTGGAGAATCGTTCGTCACGTCTATTTATTTTTGAGTTCACATATTATGATGAGGTAGACACTTGTTGTATTTTTTTTTTCGAGAGGTAGGCACTTACCGTGTTTCGACTTGCATTCTTTTGATAAGAGACGTAGTTCGGTCGTGCGTATTTTTTTGTCTGACCAGATTCAGTGTTACTGTTGGAGTTGTTTGAGAATTGCATTTCGCCTGATATGTTAAGGGAGACGTAGTACGACCCACTTTGACGCCCGACGATAGATTTAGGACGTCACGTGTTTATTCTTGGAGTCATTGATGATGAGACGTCCTAGGTCACGCCCGACGATAGGACTTGGAAGGCATCATGTATATACTGATTAGGTTTAGGGTGTACAGATTTCAAGTGAGCCCGACGATAGGTCTGGGATGGTAGCTGTACACACTCAAGTCTCAGTTTAGATTTTTTTTTTCTTTTGTTTCTTTTGTGAAGTGGCCTGGTTGAAGGTAGCCATTACAGTGCGATATGATTTATTGTAGAGGGTCTATGCGAAGCTCTCATTGAGATAACGGGACTGCTGTTGACAAACGAGGGCTGTCCAAGTGTGGGACATCGACCCGATCTAGATTAAATATTTTTACTGTGTTTCTTCATGCGTGTTAAGCTGTATGACTTCAGAGATGTTAATTTTTTTTTTTACGGACTTTATTGTTTCCTCGTCTTGACGTCCGTTTTCATTGATAGTGTGCATTATTGACACTCAGTGTTTTAGAATGAGACTTGAGTTGTGAATGCGGTTTCGATTCGTCAGCCAGTATTTTGTTTTATTTCACCTTGTCGTATTTTCATTCTTATTCATAGTAAGTAAGTAAGTAATCACTTTACCAGTAGTGTGTTGGGACAGACAGTAAATAGAGAGATCTGTACTGGTAGCATTGTTGTCAAGGGAAAGAATTCCTTAAATTTGTAGTAAATTTTAGCGTGGACTGGTAAATTTATTAAGCATAATAAACCCATTTCTAACCTGAAAATCGGTTCAATAATAATATTTTCAAGTGACTTTTCACTTTTTGATTAACTTCAGTGTTTGGCATTTCTTCTAAATGCATGATTAGTAAGTGTTTCCTGCATTTCGCAGTTTTGTTCCTTTAGAACGACTTAACGTAAGATCCTCCCGGATCATGTGGTTGTTGGTTCCTTCCGAACAGTTGTTTGGGTGATGCACAGTTAGCATCGGGATTAACGTATCACTTAAGGGTGTCATGAATGACAAATACATGGTGGAATTTTATTTCAATTGTGAATGATGCCATTAACTTGTAGTGAACACCATGCTTTCCCATAATATTTCGCAACCTATCCAAAGCAACTGATAGTCAGTTTGGTTCGATTAAGGGTCCATTCGGCGGATGTTCCGTATCCGTGAAGGGTATTTGACTGGTGGATAACCTTAATTAAGAGAAAATCAGGCGTTCTACTTGTTGAAAGTCAGATTTTCCACGGATCGTGTGGATTAACTCTCAGTTCTCGTTTGGAATGATAGGTGCCCGGTTTTCAGGTCTTCCCTTTTTCAGTTTTTCAGTTTCGCTGTCCACTAAAATATTAGCTTCTCCGAAGCAACTCTTCGACATTTGAAGAAACGAAGTGACGTTATGTAATGTGACTGTGTTTGGAACATTCAAAGTCAATAATTTAATTTTGTTTTATTTTTGTGGCAAGAATGCATATTAAATTAATTATGTTATCGTGCTATTTCAGTTTAATAAAAGTTAGTAAGCACATTTTTGCTCCTCATTTCAAGTAGTTAGGCTCTCTTCTGAACCCCATCGTTTGGTTAAGATCGTGATCGAATTTATTCCCGCAACGACCCAAGATTTAAGAGTTCTAAATTGTTCTACTGTAGCAGCCGTGGCCGACCAACGATGGAATGGTAAGTTCAAGGGTTCAGTATTATTTTCACGCCCTTCACTCAGTTTTTGTTGTTTCATTTTGGGACATTCCAATAGCCAATGTTACTTTGTGTTTCTAGTATTTATGGCAACGATGGGATAGGAAAGGGCTGCAGTTGGGAAGGAAGTGGCTTTGGTCTTAATTAAGGTGTCCGGTGTGAAAATGGGAAACTTCGGAAAACCATCTTCAGGGCTGCCGACAGAGTTACATGACCCAAACTGCATGGTGAACTTACTTGGTTTGCAAGTGTTTGAACGTCGCACTAATGCATAGGAGGTTTTCAGTGATACAAGAATTGAGAAGGTGACGAGCGTGAACTTATTTAAGATGTCATATTTCAAAAATAAATATAAATAAATATAAAATGTAACGTTTTAGCTCAGGTAGTGTTTAATGATGAACAACTTACGGCTTTGCTGACATAAATTACGATAGTTCCCAGTGGGAAAACGTTCGCTTTTTGTACGTAGAACGTTTTCGTTCAACTTACGCATGCATATTACCTTAAGCTGCAATGCAGTGATGTACTTAGAATTGTTTCTTGCACATTGCGCATGGATACGTCCTGAAGCCACAGTGAACTGATGTATGCAGCTGCAGTGCGGTGATTTACTTAGAATTGTCTCTTACATATTACGCATGCATATTGCCCAGTGTTGCCAGTGTTGCCAACACAGTGTTCTTCCCGCTAAATCTAGCCTTGTTTACCCTTCGTCAATGGGTAAATTTTAACACGCGGTGGGTAGTGGGAAATCTAGTCTTTTCGATGCTTGTGCCATTGTGTAGTTTGGTGGTTTTCCAATTATTTTATGCAGTATGTTAGAAGGTGTAATGATGTAATCGTTCAAATTCAAGTTCTTGACGTTGACTGTCGTCGTGATACCAGCGAGCCGGAGAAGACCTGAACTGTTGGCGGAGCTAATATGTAGGGGATTTCCTTGAAGATAAGGAAGAAGGATCACTGTGGTGCGCCATAGTGATAATAGTTACAAACGGTTCCAGCTTGAGAGTGGATGAAAGTACTTATGTATTTGGTGATTGTAAATACTGTTCACGCTTAATAATAGTGTTTTTATAGCATATACATATTAGTCTGTGAAAATTGGGAAAGTTAAACCGAAATATGTACAGAAGTTAGGTCCGAGTGGTTGAAAGAGAAGATTTTTTGTGAATGAATTAATGAAATTCCAAGGGACTCTACGAAGGCGTTCTGGAAGTTCTGTCGTTGTTCAGTTGTGGCTCGGCATGCGGACTTACTAAGTCACATGGGGACCAAAAAAAAAAAAAAAAAAAACCATAGACAGGCTGCCAATGCAGTTGTAAACCAGCTAAAATTAGATGAATCTGAGTTTTTTAATGCTAGAATAAGTAGCGAAACCACCTCTGCTGAAGAGTGATTAACATTATTTGTGTGCTGTCATACATCTATCTTATCTTGTGATCACTTGGAAACTCTGCGTAAAACTAAATTTAAGGGAATCCGGGCTGCTGACAATTTACAGTTACACAGGACTAAGTGTAGCAGTATTATCAAGAATATTTTCAGAGCATATTTACTTCGAAAGGACATTGGTGGTAATAGTCCTTGCAGCATTTTAGTAGATGAATCTACAGACATTAATGTCACTAAGTAGTATCTGGGTATAATAATTATTTGTTACAGCGCCACTAAAAATGACATAATTACAACTTTTCACCGGGCGAGTTGGCCGTGCGGTTAAGGGTGCGCAGCTGTGATCTTGCATCCGGGAGATAGTGGGTTCGAGCCCCACTGTCGGCAACCCTGAAACTGGTTTTCCGTTGTTTCCCCATTTTCAAAGCAGGCAAATGCTGAGGCTGTACCTTAATTAAGGCCACGGCCGCTTCCTTCCCACTCCTGGGCCCTTCCTATCCCATTGTCGCCATAAGACCTATCTGTGTCGGTGCGACGGTAAGCCAATTGTAGAAAAAACCTTTTGTGGCATAATGGAACTTAGTAAATATAATGCCTTAGGTATTTTGAAACATTATTCTTTAGGCCAATGCAAAATGAAGGGGATAGGAAGTGACAATGCTAAAGTACAGTAATGACAGGAGTAAACGACGGTGTTCATAAGCTGCTTAAAGAAGCTGTACCAGATGTAATTCTTGTGAAATGTATGTGCCATTCCGTACAATTAGCAGTTTCTCATGGATGTGCTAAAACTTTGCCCAGAAATATTGGGTTTCTTATATGTGAGATTTATAAGTGGTTCCCAAAATCTTCCCTTAGCTTGCATACAAACACATTTAGCCAGGCTGTCAAAAATGACCATGAGCTTTTGAAAATAGTTCATTCCTGTAATACCAGATGGCTGTCAGTTTACTCAGCAATTGTTAAAATAGTTACAAAATGGCTGGAACTAAAACCACAATTTGGAATTGTTAGGACCAGTGAGAACTGTTATACTGCAGAGACTCTGCATGCTATGCTTAAAGATGAAGACAATTTAGTTTACCTGCTATTCCTCAAAGGGATTCTTGGGGGTGTTACAAGAGCAAATAAAGCCTTTGAATCAAACACAGCAGACACAGCTAAATTCTTAACTGACTTACAACTGAATCAGTCATTTTAGAAAGGGCACGTGTCCAGAAATGTAACATTTCAGGAGGAGCAAAAAAACTTGTGTAAAAGCCAGTCTTGCTGTTTACGTTAAATGTATGTGTTTTGACCGTTAGTGTTGATGGTTGTGGCTAGGTTACTTGATTAAAATATGGAGTAAAGACGAAGGACTTTATGGAAATTGGCGTATAAAAATGGATATGTGCCCTTTCTGAAATGATGGCTGAATTAAAATCAGTTTTGCAGCATAAACGCATTGTTTACTCAGATAATTTGGGCATACTGTGTCGTCGTTCTACAATAATCATCTAAATGATGACAGTCAATTAAAATCAGCGTCAGTCACACGAACAGTTGGTGACGCAACTATTTCGTTGAAAAATGCTTTGTACTGCCCCGGAATGAACACTTCTAGACACTTTAGGTCATTCATTCTATTACGTGAATAGGAATTGGTTCTTCGTTGGCTAGTTCGTTAGGAAGCTGGACCTTTCTGTCTAGTTTCAAATGGAAAGTGTG
This sequence comes from Anabrus simplex, assembly GCF_040414725.1. Lineage (NCBI taxonomy): Eukaryota > Metazoa > Arthropoda > Insecta > Orthoptera > Tettigoniidae > Anabrus > Anabrus simplex. The sequence goes on from NC_090269.1 coordinate 55,037,051, forward strand.
TTCAGTAAGGCCGTTGATTAACTGTTCTGTCCGTACGGTTCCTGGATCTTTGGCAGAGTAAACGAAGTGTATGAATGATGCTGGATGGTAACAATCTTTTTAGTTGGTAGGCACGCCTCTTCCTTGAGATTCGTCCGGCAGTCCTCCCCTCTTTTAATATTTCGGCCACCATGCAGTAAAGTTCTTACGCGTTTTACAGCCACCAGAACACTCAAAAACTGCATTAACCGATGCCATAATCTTGGTAATCGAAGTTAGTAAACAAGTGATGGTGTACTCAGCTGCTTGACCAAAGAGCAGGCAGCTGTTCCTTCCTATAAGCAAAGAAGTCATTCAAGAATTCTTCAGGGACATGTGCCATTTCTTACATGACATCCGAACTACACACAAATAAACCTTAAATATCAGCATGTTATTGGTTCTATAAGTGTCGTTCCGTTTGCGAAAAGCTGCACGGGACGAGAAGAATGTTAATCAATTGTTGATTGAATCATTGGGAAAAACTGCTGTATTGGCTACATTTAAATTGGTTATACCAGTAGTGACTTTGAAAACCATCTTATCCCTAAACTATACATCGGCTAGTTATGTAAAAGAAAAAATGGAAAGATGAATACGGAACAAAGTCTTCCCGCAGAAAATGAACAGTTAATTCGAAGATGCTGTGTATGTTTTGTCGTTTTTTTAATCAAGGAACTGCAGAAAAAACTTCGTGAAAATGTGGAAATATTAAAAGCTATTGCTCGACTAATTCTGGTCATGCTCTTCGACAAATTAAGGAATCTTTGAATTCATTAATGGAGATGTTTAGTATCCCACCAGAAGTAAAGGAAAAAAAGGGGGTGTAGTAAACTTAATTAAATGGCCGAATGTCAGCAGTTCTAGAAGTTGTTGGTGCGAAGTCATTAGTTGTATACCGTTTTTCACGAAAATTTAATCCTGATGTAAACAAATAGGCGGAGCACCTTGCCTTTGCACGTGGACATAGACGTAGTTGATTGGAGTAAGCAACCGTCGCACTCACTCCACTGTATCCCAGCTCGAAGAAAAGTAGTACGTCGCATTAATTTAATTTTTTTTAATGTATTACATTTAGAGAGTTTGGAAGAGTACGTAATCAATTAAAATATGGTTGTCATATATACCGGTATATATATTTCTTTTTATATAATCCAGGTTTAGTCGTTTATTCAGAAGTTCAGATCTTCGCACTGTTGTCGTATGCGATGCGCAGCCCTGTACGTCTGAACACAAGACGTTGACGGGGTGGAGGTCGGTACTACACGCTCAGCGAATCACAACTCTTTCTTTGGCGGAGGCGTGGACATACCATGTTTACATCAGGATTAAACTCTCGTGAAAAGACATATAGAGATGCGTCAAACTTAAACCCATTTAAAGAACTAGCAGAGTTTGCATCAGTAATGTTACCTTTACCCTGGTCAAATGCAGAGGCGGAACGGTTGTTCAATCAAATGAACGTAGTAAAAACAAAGATTAGAAATAGGATGGGGACTGAACTATTGCAGTCAGCAGTCAATCTTGAACAGTGAAGAGCTGGACTAAGACGGCTTAGTAAATGTTGCCATGATTTTGAACTGCCCCAACAAGTGTTAAAACAAGTTGGGGCAGTACAAGCCCACAAAGTAATATCTGGAGGAGCTTCAACATCTACAGCCACATCAGAAAACGAAGATGGAGATGCAGAAGTATTAATTTTCTAGTTTTGGTAAGTGTTCAATGATGATTTTTCTCTGTTGTAACAGCTCTGCGGGGCCTTATGCTACCTTAATACAAGTGTACTAATATTAATGATATTTAACTGCGAAAAAAGTCAGTGGGTTTTATGATAAATTCGGTGGTTTTTGTGTGCGTTTAGTGGCTTTATTCACGTTGGTGTTGGCAAGTCTGACTTTACCTGGTACACGGCGGGTAGTATAAGGTGAGGGGCAACGAAGTTGCTATCCACCTTACAAATATCGCATTCTACGTCAGACTCTTCTTTAGAACAAACTATTCGCTAATTAAAAAAAAGGACCTTCCGTAAGATTGTATGCTTATCTGCCAAACACCGTGTAGACTATATATAAATAACCAAGCGACTTGGCCGTGTGGTTACGGTCGCGCAGCTCTGAGCTTGCATTCAGGAGATTGTGGGTTCAAATCCCACCGTTGGCAGTCCTGAGGATGGTTTTCCGTGTTTTCCCATTTTCACACCAGTCAAATGCTGGGGCTGTACCTTAATTAAGGCCATGGCCGCTACCTTCCCAGTCCTTTCCCATTCTTCCGTCGTTGAAAACCGTTTATGTGTTAGTGCGACGCTGAAACAGGTAGCCTTCTTCTTGTATATATAACTGGCAAGATACTCGTTCTTCGCTACGGTTTGAAATTGAAAGTTATTTTTCAAAGTTTTATATTTTGGAGCGTCTACTGTCGACTAAGCCGATAAAATACACCCTCCGTTCGTACGTCAAATGGTTTTGGGGGGAAAGGTTATTAATTTTCTTATCCAACACGCATTTGAACCCCGTGCAGAAGAAATGGAAAGTTCTTAAACCCGATCTTATTTAACATCTAGGATGTAAAAGCGATCAACCTGTGAAATTTAGGTGTTGTGCGTCGAACAGTAATGGAGGAATGAATGTTTTTTCGGCGGTGAATATTTAAAAAATATTTCTTAACATCTAGGGCATAGAAGACCACAATTTATCCAAAATGTTAAGATAATGCCTGGAACAGTTTCGGAAGAATGGATAATGTGTTTTTGAGAGTCAACGATAATCTAAACCCCTTAGGTGAGAAATATTTGAAGTACTGTATTTTATATTTTGTATCTAGAACGTAAACGAAGAACCTATCGTAAAATGACAAGTTTGTACGTCAAACGATTTCGGAGGGATATGTAATATCCTTTGCGGAGATATCCCCTTTAACACCTTAGGGGTGGAATGTTTAAAAATATTTCCTATTTCACACCTAGGATTTAAAATTCATACCGCTATTTGGAATTTTGTATACGTACGTTAAATTGTTTCGAAGGAAGGAATAAATATATCTGTTTCCGGACCTTAACCACCATTCAACTCTCTGAGGGTTTAAATTTGTTTCAAACTTTTTGTTGCTTAACAACTAAGATATAATTTGAAATTTAAAACTTTGTAATTAAAACGATTTCATAGAAGTGAATATTTTTGTCAACATTCCTCATCCCCAGTCAAAACCCCTTAGGGGTGTATTGTTTGAAGACCACTTCTTATTTAAAATCTAAGACATAGAATTTAGTGTGTATAGAGGGCAGCACCGATCTCTGATAAAAATCGAGATGAAACCTTCTTTATTATTTAGGCCTATTATATGTATTAAGCTTGTGGAAAGTGATAAGTAATTCGAGAGATTTAAATCTTTAAATATTAGACATTCAACGTCCACATGAATTTGTAGGTACCATTAATGGTATGGAGTCCCAAAAAATGTTCCTCCAGTTGTGTATCAAGTTCCGTTCAATATTATTTCCGTTAAACCCATAGTTTTAAAAATGACGGGTTTTTTTTTGGCAATAAAGAGGAGTCGGAAATTCAGTCGAATACCTTGTTTGTTGCGGAGACTTAGTTTAACAACTTCAACAACTTTTGCATGATCCCAGTCCTTATACGTGAAATATTTTGAATTATATTTGACACTTACAACATCCAAAGTTCTTGTAAAATTTCAAATTCATACGTCATACGGTTTGGAGGGATGAATATTTTTGTCATAAGTCAAACGAATGGAAACAGGCTGTGGATTTTCATTCATTTCGTGACTTCCCAACCAAAATCTCTTAGGTGTATTGCTTAAGACCTTTTATTATTTAAAATCTAAAGCACATAGGAGCAACCATCATGTGAAACTTCAACCTCGTATGTCAAACGGTTTTGAAAGACATGAATACAGTATTTATGTCGTTAACTACCCCTCACTCCCCGCCAAACACCCTTAGGTGTGTGTTGATTTAAGACCACATCTTACTTAAAGTCTATAACATATAGGAGTAAACATAACGTGAAATTTCAGCCTCACATGCCAGTAGATTTCGGAAATATGAATATTCATGTTTTAGGCCTCACCCTCACGGTCAAAACCCCTTAGGGGCGTATTATTTTAAGACCACTTTTTTATTTAAATTCTAAGACATATAGGAGCAACTGTCATGGGAAATTTCAAACTTGTATGCCAAATGGTTTGAGAGAAATGAATATCTATGTCGTCAATACCTCACCCCCTAGTCAACCCCCATCTCCCTTAGGGGTGTATTGTTGTCAGGCAAATCCCCCCGCCCCATTCAAAACTCCTTAGGGTTGTATTATTTTAAGACCATGTTTTATGGAAAACGTAAGGCATACAGGAGGAACCATCATGTTAAATTTCAACCTCGTACGTCAAACGGTTTCAAGAGAAATTAATATTTTTATTTCGGGGTATTAACCCCCATTTAACCCTTAAGGGCAGATTTTTCTAAACTTGTCTTATTTAACATGTAGTAGATAAAGAAGCAGTCATTGAGTGCGTTTTCAACATTGTCTGGCCAACGGTTTCGGAGGAATGAATATTTTGGTTTTTAAGGTTTTACCTCCGTTTCACCCCTTTAGGGGTGTATCTTTTTGAAACCCTTCCTTAGTGGGTGCCTATTGTCTTTTATATATACCAATTTTCCTGTCTGCAACATCTTCAGTTTTAGAGATATAAGTGTCGTCATAAAAAGAATTCAACTGCTTCACTTCTCCCCCCCCCCCCCTTCCAAGTGGATTTTTAGAGAAAAAGTACGTGTTTCTTTATTTTTAACGGAGATTAGAAATATCAGTTTTCACGTTCGCAACATATTCAGTTTTTGAGATATAAGTACCCTCATAAAAATAATTCAATCTATTTCACAACTCCCCCCGCCCTGAAGCCCCTTAAGTAGACTTCCGAAAACACAAAAAATACATGTTTCTTCATTTTTGGAGGAGATTCTAAATACCAATTTTGACGCCTGTAAAATCTTAAGATTTTGAGATATACTGTAGATTTATTCATTTTAAAAATTTTAAAATTCACCCCATTTTTCACTTCTGTTCGCCCCCTTTAAATGTATTTTCCGAAAACAGAAAAATACGTGTTTCTTTATTTTTAACGGAGATTCCAAATACCAATTTTCATGTCTGTAATATCTTCGTTTTTATATATATATATATAAAAGTGATCACTTGCTCGGTGCGGGTATTTCAGAATCAATTTCAAGAAGAATGAGAAGTCAGATAGAGAAAATACATTTATGCTCGACGATGCCGAAATATAAATATTATATGCCAGAAAACTGAATCTTAATGAGGCTCATTATAGTTCAAGTTTGATTATGATACAGGTTCTCCACCAATCAGAGTTCAGATTTCATTATGATACAACTGTTTGACCAGTTAGGTACGGATTGCATCGTACCTGCACTCAACGCACTAACTTCGCACTTGTTTTCAAAATTAAACGTGTCGGACGCACATATTCACATCATTGCACTTTCTACTTCCACTATTCCACAACCACACGGCACATTCCCGAAAATTCACTTCACCAACTTTACAATAAATAATTTGTATTTGAAATAAAGCTTGTTTATGATAACCTTCTATCAAAGCTTTGAAAACATATGACAACTCAACTGTCAAGCGACATCTCCAAGAGAAATTTATGAATATTAAAAAAATAGAGTTATAATTATCGTCGAGCATAAACAGTCGTATGGAACTCGCCTATAATGGTAATTAAGACACTCGTATGGAAATCTTAATTATTGCTTAGTATATGATCAAATATGCAATTTTCTAAATAATGGCTACGTATTACAATAACAGATTGTTCCAGTTGTGAAATGTGGTCGTAAATTCATTGTGGCCAACATATGACAAGGTATAGACTTACGAAAAAGGCATTCTTACTATTCATCACACAAAATGGACGTGGTCATGAATTACTCCTTACATGTTTATAAACTTGGTATTCATGTACGACATTCTAGGTTTAATATGTTGTGTAGTATTTGTGGATTATATCATTGCAGCGAGCCATTGAATTAAATCTGTGCGTTAAACGAAGTTATTCAGTATGGTCTAGAGATAAATATTAAAAAGACCAAACTAATGGTAGTTGATCGGCAAGGTCAAATCCAACTTACGGGATGCCTAAAGGACCTGGATATAGTTAAGGAATTTGTATACTTGGGGTCTGTCATCAATGACACGGGAAGCTGTGATAAGGAGGCAAAAAGACTTATTGTCTTAGGTCGTGCTGCAATGGTTAAACTTACTAAGATCTGACAGAACCGGGCAATATCAAAAGCCACGAAGATGCGCTTGGTAGAATCACTAGTGTTCTCCGTCTTTTTGTACGGCTGTGAGACCTGGACCGTGAATGCTAAAGACAAAAAACGCATTAATGCCTATGAGATGTGGTGTTGGCGGAGAATGCTACGTGTACCCTGGACAGAAAGAAGAACTAATATTTCCATTCTGGACGAACTCTGCATCAAGAAACGCCTATCTTCCCGTGTGAGTGAGCGTTACCTCCAGTTCCTTGGCCACATTCTAAGACGAGATGGAGAGGACTTGGAAAAGGAAATTTTACAAGGCAAAATTGAAGGCAGTAGACCACGAGGAAGAACAGCAAGCAGATGGATAGATCAGGCAAAGAAGATCACTGGCGCTACAACTTCAGATCATATTAACGAAATGTGAAAACCGCTCGGGATGGAGACATTTTGTCAAGGTTGCAACAAGGAAATGATGGAGTTATGAGGTCACGACGCTCAGTAGTGAGCACAACGACTAATGATGATGAGGCTTGTTGCATAATGTACTGTTATAAAACTACGACAGAAATGTTGTCAACTAAAAGGTAAAATTAATTAGGGATTCATAGTCAAATCTCTATCTACCCGAATCCCTCAAAATGCCCCAAGACTATTTGTACCAAAATCTAGTTTTTTACACTTCCTGGCTTTTACCCTGGAGACAGTTGGTCACTTACGTTCATTGTACTCGTGAATTGTTGTACTGATGTGGGGTCCCCTTGTTATGACCTGATGTTTGTTTGGGCGTTGATTAGGTCAAACGAGTTACTGTTTGCCCCAGTAAGCGTTGGCTTGTCGCAAAAATAAATGCTTATCTCTGGCTTGGCGTTAAATTATCATACTGCGCGCCAGTTTATAGTGACTGGGTTATTTTAATTTTAGAATTCCTTCCAAGTGATACTTGGTTAGGCAGTTGGTTCAGTGAATGCCTGCAGTCATGTTCTTTTTCGTGCCATTCGATAGATTCTTCTCTCCTGCTCCTCGATACCTGCATCTTCGACAAATGTGCCATGTTGATCCTGGTGGCAAGTTTCCCTACAACATGCTACTGTACAGTACAGTATATTCTAGTTCGACATCGGCCTGTCACACAAGTGCAAGGAGAGGCCTGTGGCTTATGGGGCGATAGCAGGTGCGGGTTTACTCGACCGAAGTGGAAGTTTGGCAGGGCAATAGCTAACAGCAAAGACTTGTCTCGCCCACGCAGTGTTAAAAAAAATACACTTTGATTCTCAACCAAGATTTTCTTATGTTGTTTCCGTAAGATGTGGTGTGCAGTGCCAGTTGGGTGCTCTTTTGCTGCAAGTGTGCCTACTTTTGCTTTCGCTACAATGAGAGGGCCTAAGTTGTTTATCTTTCGAATCGTTATGCTGGTGTATTAGCTATTGTTCGTTGTGTTGATATTCGAGTCTCAAATTGAGCGATTATTTATTATAAAGCAGCATACAAAGCCCAAAAAGAAGAATGGTTCTTAGCTATGCACCTTGTCTTTGAATCAAACGGTTTTCTGAGGGAAAACCTGGTTTAAAACATATTTCGGGAACTTACGGGTTATATGATGGATTGCTTTTTCCGCCACCATCTTCCACATAAAAATGCCCATCGCTTTATCCTATAGGCTGTTATTCTTCCAATATCGAAAAAATATGAGAATTAGCTGTTGATCTGGTTCCCTACTCATGGCTGCAGTCACTTGAGTCTGGGAGCTTTCATACTTTTGAAGGGGTCGATGGCTGTGATATAATACCGCTTAGTATATGATCAAATATGCAATTTTCTAAATAATGGCTACGTATTACAATAACAGATTGTTCCAGTTGTGAAATGTGGTCGTAAATTCATTGTGGCCAACATATGACAAGGTATAGACTTACGAAAAAGGCATTCTTATTATTCATCTCATAAAATGGACATGTTCATGAATTACTCCTTAGATGTTTATAAACTTGGTATTCATGTACGACATTCTAGGTTTAATATGTTGTGTAGTATTTGTGGGTTATATCATTGCATCGAGCCATTGAATTAAATCTGTGCGTTGAACGAAGTTATTCAGATTAGGAGGCTTTATTCCTTTATTATTCTACCAGATGCTGTAAAATTCGACATTTATATAAGATATATGAGAAAAATACCTTCGCATGAAGTATTATTGTGATTATTGTAGTGATCAAAAAGATCCATGAAGAGACTAAGTAATGTCCGTTGTACTGTTCATCAGTGATAGATAAATGTACTACGAATCGAAGTGACATCTCACAATCTGTCTAAAAGAGTGTGGGGCAGATGCCCCCTGGATGGTCGATTTTAATTGCGTCTCACATGGAGATGGGAGAACGAAATTTAAGTTATAAACTACAGTATAATGCACACCCTTCCAGGCTTGCGCTATCTGGTAATTTCCTGGGCTAGCGCTCGTAACAGCTATTTTTCGTGCAGGCAAAGTTGTCAGTCAGCTCGTGACCTTGACATGCCTGGTTTAAAAGAAATAAATGGCATTACTAGCATTACTCATACCTCGGCGAGTTTCATATTGTCAAAACGAAGGATGAGATTGAGGCAGCTCAATGAAGGTAACAAATTTGTTGTAGCCCATTCCAGAAGATATAATGAACTGTAAACGCTAGGTCTCGCCAGCAAAGGCATGTATCTGTGATAAATTTAATAACATTTTTCTACGGCCAAAAGAAGAATACATCAGGTGGTTGCGCTGAACCTGTACCTTTTGCCGGAATTACCTTGATAAAGTCAACGCCGTCAAAAGTTGTAGTGCTGTAAACGTCGTTCTCTCTTTGCTACCCAAACGTCAACTATTAGAACAACTCAGTATTTATTCTGTATATCTAGTCACAGTGTCTGTTCTAGAAAAAACCTTCAAATCCCTCGTGATCATATTAGCTGATTTGCTTGCAAACGCTTTAACATTCGGTAAATGGATATTTATAGCAGTTGGAAACTGGCCGGTGGAGCCCGATTCAAGGATGTACAAATGGGGCAGCAGTATCCCATTCATAGCAATCACTGGCGTGATCATGTTAGAGTGTGTAGTTACCACGACGGACCCAACAGCGCCAAAGACCTGTTTTATTTCACTCAACGTGGGAGTTCTTCCAGATTGCAATTCTTTACCAAATTAATCTGGATTGATCTGCATTACTTGATCCGTATATTTAATATTTTCCTCAATAATAGACCTGACTTCCTTCAGAAATTCAGTTGGATGGAAAAGTAATAGGCAGTTTAGCCTGTGCAAACGATTTGGTCTTGGTGGCAGATTTTGCTGAAGGCCGGCAATTTAATATCTGGGAGCTGGCTTTCATCTATCTTATCCATTGTCCCTTGGTCAACTCTTGTACTTTTCCGACTCCGATGGTATTAGGTTTTGAGGCCTAGGGAGTCTTTCATTTTCACGCCCTTCGTGGCTCTTGTTTTTTTTGCCGATACCGTCATTTTTGGAAGTGTCGGACCCCTTCAATTTTGTCCTTCTGATTAATGTTAACACATGATGGTTGCCCAGTTGTACTTCCTCTTAAAACAGTAATCAGCAGCAGCAGCAGCAGCAGCAGCAGCATGAAGAGACGCAGCGATTAGGATATGAAAGTTGTAGTTTTTACCGGTACTTTATTCTTTAGTCACCTACATTTCTTTTTGCCATTCTAATTTTTCACATTATTGTACTTCCGCCGTTCATCAGTCATCTGTCATATCTACTTGGTCTTGCCTTTCTTCCTAACGTTTCTTCAGCTAGCCTACTGATCTCATTATTTAGGACTGTCCACTACTCATCTGTTGTGTTCCTTCCACACTTTTCGTTTAGTCATTATGCAACATATTCCCTGCAACCTTTCCTCACTCTCTTTTCCTTCAGTTTATTAGCATCCCATCTCTGCATTTCTTCTGTTCTCCAACTTCTGGCGGCATTTTATAACCACCAATTTGCGGTAGGATTCCTCGCCTACTCTTGAGAAGAACTTTAAATCAAATACCTGGTTCCTGAATCTCTGCCTAACCATAATGAATTCTGTTTGATATCTCTCAGTAGCTTCAGGTCTTGTCCATATATACAGACGTCTTTTTGATTTTTGAACCAAGTGTTAGAAGGACTAAATTATTATTAGTGCAAAATTCTACTAGTCTACATCCTCTCTAATTTCTGTGTCACAATCCATACTCTCTTGCAACATAATCTTCTCTTCCTCACCCTACCACTGCATGTTAGTCTCCCGTCACAATTGTATTTTCAACTCATTTTACATATCGTATTAAATCTTCTACCTCTTCGTAAACTCATTACTTCGTGTACGTTTCTTCATAGACACTGCAACAGCAGCAGTTTTCCAACTAACGGGTTACACACTGTGCGTACACAGGGCTGATGATGGTTGTGGTTTTATGGTTGTGAGTGTTACATGTCTGGCAGATCTGCTGCAGATTCCCGAAATGTTAGTTCATTATTCGCGATCAAATTTATCGTCGATGTTTGCCGCTTCTGGCGTTCTTAATGATGGGTTTGGTTGCTGCTTTCTTCTTGGTACCTTGAACTTTTCTATTGGCCCCGTATTCCTTCACTTTCTTGCTGAACTCTATCTTGCGTTCCTTGAACCATTTCCTTGTCTCATTGTGGTTGCTTCTGTATGAGATGTTAGGAAGAGTCTAGTTTTAATAGTCGATCGGTTGTTACTTATGTTAATTATTATGACATGATTAATATTAAGTTCTGTGAGATCGTTCTCTATCTGTTGGATCCACAGGGATCCAGTGGCTTTATGCTTCCTGGCTACTTTGAAAAATAGGACAGCCTGAGGGAATCCATTCTATACAGGTGTCCGTAGAAAGCCAGCCGTCTTGTTCTGATGGCATCTGTGAGGGTTTCGTGGTGTTGGTATAGTTCACAGTTTGGTGTGTACCATAGCGTCCCATCTGGTAGATCCTTGGTCCTACTATCTTTCTCAGGAAGGACCTCCCTTTCTTGTACTTCGAGGACTCTTAGTGGGGTATTCTTAGTCAAGCACTTTGCTGCGTAGAGGGCTGACAGTCTAACTATTGCATTATAGTGTCTTAGTTTGACATTCATCTATAGCTGTTTTGAGGCGTGCAGTTTTCTGCAGGCATGGTATGGCCTTGTCTAGTTTGATTTTCTTCTGTTCGAGAGCAACCGTTTCGCTAAGGTCTTCTGAAATACACTCTCCAAAGTACTTCACAGTTTTGGATTCCTTGATATGCTTGGTATCACTGAATTTCATCGATCTTGGGTCGTATTTGATATTAGTAATGAACTCGGACTTTCCGATGTTTTTCAGGAGACCTATTTTAGACGCTATTGAGCGTAGTGTTTGGAGTTGCGTAGTAGCCTCTTGCATGTCGTTTGCCAGTAAGATCAGGAGATCATCAGCAAAGGCCAGGCAAGGGTTCCTTAGGTTGTCTGCTTTGATCCCCATTCTTAATCCGATGTTCACTGGTAGGGATCTGGTCCATTCCCTGATGATCTTTTCCAGGACACAGTTATACAGCCTGATTCAGTCGCCCCTTCCAATGTAGTTTTATGCAACCCACAACATTCATTCCGCCCTGGAAACATCTGTCCTGCCGGTATGCTCAGACAAGACTACCAGATATCTTGGTATTTACCGCCTCACCATGATAGGACGCCGTAATGTTATACTTGTATTAAACACTGGAAGACATGCATCTGCCTTCTAGATCGTATGAAACTGACATGCCAGCGAAACACTACATTGATATTGTGACCGCAGTAAACCTAATACTTAGTATAACCTGCTCAGTTTGCCGTACGGAACCGTAGTGTAATTAGTAAAGGCGTGGCGAAGCGGGCTTGCATGTCAGGTAGGAGGTTCGAACCCGGGGCGAAGATTACAAATTTTTAAAATATTTTTTCAATGCGTACCGCACGCATTGTAAGTTCAGTACCCGCTTTCATGCAAATTGTGTGTGAATGAATGTGTTTATGGCCCTAAGAAGGGCCGATTAGTTAGCAGGCTGGAGACATACAGACCGTAAATAATAGGAACACAACCGCCCTGACAGTGTTTTATTGCAGCAAATGCTCGATGTGATGACCGTTTTGGTTTATGCACATTCGGTTCCGGTGTCCAATAGATCGTCTTGCGCGCTGAAACATTCCAGGTGTAATTGCTCACCAGGCGTCCGTAACGAGTTGCCGGAGCTGGTCGGGGTTTTCCGGCGCTTGAGTGTAAGCGGCATTAAATCCGATGATCTGGCGGGCCAAGAAACAGGGCCTCCTCGTCCTATCCATTTCCCTGGTAGTTCCGCGTTCAGATGGTTACGAACGGGCAAAGTCGAATGTGGTGGAGATCCATCCTGTTGCAACCACATCGTCAAACGATCGTGCAAGGGCACATCCTCCAGCAGTAGTGAGAGTTCCTGACGCAGAAAGTGCGGGTAGCGTCGGGCCGTCCAATGCCCCTCAATGAAGTTAGGTCAAATAAGGCGATCCCCCAAGACTCCACACCAAACATTCACTCCCCATCGTACTTGACGGTCTGCCTGTCGCACCCAGTGAGGATTATCCGGACTCCAGTAGTGCATGTTGTGGCGATCGACGTTCCCATTATTGTGGAAGCGTTACCAACTGCACTGTTACCAAGTTTTATGCATTGATTCCCCATTTCGTTACACCCGGTCACAAAGCACGACACATTAACATAGTTACATGGTAAAAGGACGTTGGTGTATTATTTCAAGGCGTCATGTTTTGCGAACGGATGATATAATATTTCGCTAGGGTTCAGAATCGTGTGCAAAATGTGCTCACTGAACATTAGTACCATACAGTACGCCTCCAGGGGAATAGCGCCCCTACAACCATGTGCACATTAGTTGGGCTGCAGCAAAAGATATTGGAAGGGACTGTTGAATCATACTGTATAATATGCATGAGATCCTGTCTTCTTGCCTTACCCCTGTTTTGATTGGAGAGCTCTCAGAGACCTGTCCTCTATACTTTGGAAGTGGTGTTTCACAAGGTGAGTTGCACCAGCCTATTGATTTTGTCGTTGATTCGTAGTTCCCTCAGGGTTTTGAAGAGAGTTGTTCTATTCACGGAGTCGACGGAGGTAACTGCCCACTGTCTGGATCGCGTTTTGCTATATTGAAGGATCGTCTTGAGGTTTTGTATCTGTTCAGTACAGGATCTCGATGGTCTGAACCCTGCTTGATATTACCCTAACTAGTGTCCAGCTGATAGCTGATGCGCTAAATGCCGTTCTAGGATCTTGGAAAAGATTGCATATGCGACCGCAAGGTGTGATATTCCTCTGTAGTTGCTGGGTCTGTTTTGTTTCACTTCGTGTGGATCGAGTGGATAACAGCTGAGGATATATCGACGATCACTTTGTGTGTGTGTCTGAAAGAGTGTTCTCCGGCTTGTTTCAACATTCCTTCTACTATCTTATTTTCCTCAGAGGCTTTGTTGTTCTTGAGAAGTTTTATGATGTCTTTGACTTGTGTGGGAGAAGGGCGGAGGTATGTGCTCGGTAGGATTAGTGGGTTCTCTAACTGGGAGTAGTTGAGCAGGTTCTTCGGCAGTTAGAAGTGCGTGGAAGTAGTCAGCTACGGTCTTAGTGCATTCACTGTCGTTGAGGCACAGTGATCCGTCTGCTGTCTGGAGATGTAAGGTAGGGGGAGCGAACTCGGTCGTCTATTGTTTGAGGCCCTTGTATAGGTCTCTACAGCTGTTCATTCCAGAATATTTCTATGCTTGCTTGATGAGTTATTTGTTGTGCCTCCTCTTTGCCCCTCTTATGATACTGGACGTGGTCTTTCGCCGTGGCTTCGTTCTTATGTTTGTTCCATTTGACCCATGCTAGTCGTGTGGTCACTACAGCCTCATCGCATTCGCTGGGTGCTTATTTCCCTTAGGTCTGTAGAGGATCGTTTCCTGAGCCGCTGCTATTATGGCACCCCCAAGTGGGTCCCATTTTGCAGTGGTGTTAATCCTGCTATTATTATGTTTCAGTTTCTCTTGATACCTTGTGCTGTCATTTTCAAGTTTGGTGATAAATCTAGGTATCATCTTGTTATGATCTATGTTAGTGACTTCAGGTTCGTTTTCACCAGGGACAGGTAATTATCAGAGTCGATGCTGGCTCCTCTTAGCACCTTGACGTTCATAGTGTCGCTGCGGAGCTGCCTGTCTATTATTACAGGGTCGATCTCCAACTCGCCCATCATGCTATTTGGGCTGTGCCATGTCATGGCCTTACTGGGTAGGTGTTTGAAGGCTGTGGACATCAAGAGTGGTTCATACTTAGTGCATTGGATGATTAAACGTTCGCCGTTCATGTTGATTCTCTTATGGGCAGGGTATCTTCCTACAATCTTTTGGTATTTCCTCTCACTACATATTTGGGTGTTGAAATAATAATAATAATAATAATAATAATAATAATAATAATAATAATAATAATAATAATAATAATAATAATAATAATAATAATAATAATAATAATTATTATTATTATTATTATTATTATTATTATTATTATTATTTAAAGCAACTTTTAGTATTAAAAAATTGGAAATTTTATCTCTTTCCTTAAAATTGAGAGATAGACAATTTGAATAAATAACAAACAGTTGAATAGGTTAATAGTGAGCTCGTCAGCTCTGACTATCTTGGACTTAGAAGTCCTGGCATCATGTACAAAATCTTGAGACAATTACCAAGTCGTTAAATTACATGGATAAGAGCTCTGGACAGGTACAATATTTTAGGAGAGCAAGATTTGCTCCGAGCTGGTGCACTACAAAGGCGTCTGAGCTCCAAAATAAAAGAGCCTAGCCTCAAAGACACAATCAGTTTCTCATGACGCACTTAAAATTGCATTAGGCAACCCATCGGGTAACCCCACCTCAAAGTTGTCATCATTGCTCAACGATAATAGTAGTCACTGTTCCCGAAAGGAACTAAAACGAAACCAGTTATCTTATGAACAATACAGACTTAAGAGGCAAAATTACCGATACTACACGGCCTTAAAATTAGAAAGAAAAGGTTGCACATAACAGGCCATAAACAAAAGGCAAGGAGTCTAAACACCAGCACCCCTATAGAAGTTAAAACCTAAGTGGGCTCACGGCCCAATGATACAGAGGCTAATCCTATACTAAAAGGGATGACTAAAGGAGGAACTTTTAAAAACCAAGACATGATTTACAAAATTTTGAGGTTGGTTAACTTTAGTCACCCAATTGCAAGTTTGAATGGGAGACGGCAGAGGGTCACCATTCTTCGTTCCCTTACATTACACATTTTCCAGTAGGGAATAGAACCAGAGTCCTCAGACTTCGCCGAAAGTCCCACATTTAAACCATCAGTTCGTAAAATTGCATTAAAATAAAACGGCTGAAACCTTCCCCTCAAACTACCCGCAGGCGCTATCACATGTGAAGATAAATTCTACCATTACCTTCTCTCACTGGCTGTTCTTCAATCAGGCCGAGCCTCCGCCTCCTAGGCCTTATTCAGGTCGCAATCTCGAGCACTGGAGCAATTCAGACAAGACGGCCCTAAAGTGCTCTGCTTTTATAGTTCCGTATGGGAAGCTTCCAGATTAAATTGTAACTACACTTAGCTGAAAGGCTGAATTCCCATACACACCCCTCGGGCTTGATAGGATAGAGAACGTATTTACAAGCATCTGACAGGTAGATTACAACAGAGGAGGAACCAGCTAAAGTATTGACAACTTCGGTACATTAAAAAAAAAAACAGTCCTCAGAAAAAGGTTTACCAATAAGAAATAAAATTTCCTAAGCTCTTGGTTTGTTTTTAGTCCATGAGAGTGAGCTAACAGTTCGATGGTAGAGCCATATAACCGTAGAAGACGAAATTCTTTGGGAGTTTACAAGTTCAAATCCGTTGGCATAGATGGCCGTAGAGAAGGAGCGCAGTTTAAATAGCTGGGAAAGATGTACCCCTGATACAAGCATCTGATAGGTAGATTATGTGTTAGCGTCCTTTTAATCGCTGTAGAATTTAGGAGATAAGAATACCAGAATGTAAGCAGTCGTAAATGCCAGCCAACTACGCTATGGAGACATTCTATAACAGTGTTATATTCACTTCTAAAACGTTAACAGATTTGGGGTAAACATGTTTCGCATTCTTAATTTCGTAGAATTCTTTGAATGAATAACTGAGGAACTTCCCTGCCGGTTTATGTTTTTTTTAAACCATTTACTTTTACGTTGCACCATCACAGATAGGTCTTAAGGCGACGATAAGACGGGAAAGGGCTTGGAGTTGAAAGGAATCGGTCGCGGCCTTGATTAAGGTACAGCCCCAGCATTTGCCTGGTGTGGAAAATGGTAAACCACGGAAAACCATTTTCAGGGCTTCCGACAGTGGAGTTCGAACCCACTATCTTCCGAATGCAAGCTCACAGCTACGTGATCCTAAGCGCACGGCCAACTCGCTCGGTGTTTATGTAATTACAGGACTTCCATGTTGTTTGGTGATCCTCATACATTGAGCGCGCATTTTCAAATTTAATTCTCATTGGTGGAAATTTATTACTTGAGGAATGGAATAACCTTGGTCATTTGTAGGTCAGCTGAAATCGTGTCGTTATGACCGATCGTAAATTTATTAATACCGTGACGACTGTTTGAACTTGATTATAACATCGTGTTGTCTGTAAGCCAAAGACGTTGCCAGAAGTTTGTGATGTGGTGGTAGATATTATTAACTTTTGTCTCTCGTTTGTAACGTACTACTTTATCAAGAAATGTACAAACATTACTGGAATCCCTGATTATAAAATTTAACTTTTCTGTACTAAATAAGATGGATAGGAACACTTGTTCTGCTCGAATACTTCAGCCTACCTACGTATAATAAAATTATTTCTCTCTCGGTAAACTCCTGCTCTCATTTCTTACCGTTTTACAAGAAAGAAACTTATCCTAAGACTTCACAAATTATGTTCTTTCAGTGGAGAAGATCTGAATCTTATATAATTATTATTGTTTTCGTGTATGTTGTTTAATGTGCCTTCCCAGCTGCGTTATTAACTGGTCAGCATCTTGGTATTCGGGTTTCAGTGTCCAAGTTCGATTCAAGACCAGGTCTGGGGATTTTAATCGTGAACAGTTAATTTCCTTGCCTCGGGGACTGGATGTTCGTGCGTTCTCCAACATTTCTGCTATTCACACATCATATACCACACTCCACACATTTTCCTATACATGATGACAGACGCCGCCCACCCCGTCGGTGGGTCTGCTTTACAAGGGCTGCACAAGGATAGTAATAACTACCTATACTAAATTATTATCATCTTTGTCTGGAGAACTTCGGAATTGTGCCCAACATATAACCACCGCCGCCACCACCACCACCACCACCACCACCTCCTCCTCCTTTGAACATTATACTGAACGAAAGTAGGATGTATCTCTGAACTTTACGGCCTTTCCTATGGAGGATACCACATTATGGAGTGCAGTGAACGAGAAATACTCATACCATAATCCAGTAACGCAAACTTTAAAATCATTCACACTTTTGCACAGTTTGTGCACTTTTCATTATATTTCTCAGTTGAGAATTGTTCCTGTATTAGGTGGCCCGTACTGGGCGAGTGTCTTTCGTTTCCAAGTTGTTGCTACTCTCTTATGATGTCATTGTCAACAAATCAAGTCACTACCTGTTTATGTAATTATCAACTAATCAGCCTACTGTCTGTTTACGTTATTTTCTATCAGTAAGCACTCAGCCCGTCTGTTTATATACAGGGAATTTAAACTTAATGACTCATGATCTGAACTTGAAGAGGGCAACTAAGAGAGATATCTTTCTGGGAGACGACGAACGAAGCTCGAGTAGCAGCAGCGCAAGGTAGGCCGAACATTTCCTAAAATGTAAACTTATCTACGTATGGCGAAAGGACGATACCAGCGTCCCCCTCTAGCATGTAACAGTTATGGCATGCTATGATTACCTCAGTTTTAATCTAGGGTTTTTAGTTTGTATCATGTAGGTTTTCTAGGCTGTCTACGTAAATGGTGTAAACCCCTCGTGGGGAATGTGTAAATTTAAGGACGTACGAGTGTGTACTACCGTTTCGCTTATTCACTTTGCTTTCTGGTGACTACGTTTTCTAACTCTGAATTTCTATCCCGTGTTTCGGACCCTAACGTCTTTCTGGTCTTAGGCACTCTTAGTCACCTTGTAGTATGGCTTATCCCTGCCCCGTTAGGTTTTGTGACAAGTCATGTCATGGGATTGCTTGAGGTGTTCAGCATCCCTTTCATTTTGTTCTCGGTCTTCTGTTTTTTCTTGTTTGGCCGTATAGTATGAGTTTCGGCTCCTGTGTTTCTGGATCTGTGGATCGCAAATTGCGTGTGGTTTCCCTATCGAATAAGGGTGTCTGTCAGTTAAGTCATCATCCCAGGGGCTGATGGCCTGCGCCATGAGATGGATGCAAAAAAGTACTGTATCCATCAAGAAATGAAGCAGCGAGTGCAAAATATGATTATTTGGACAAAGTGAGGTTTGATATCCCCTCTGCGGAGGATCTTCATTTGCAAAGGTAAAAGCCACAGTGTTCTTCTTCCTCTACCAAAGATACTAAGATATGTATTGACCTATTGGTCAAGTAAGACATAGTCTTGGTAGCCTTTCTCTCCTCAGTTGTGTACTAAGCTATGCTTCAAACCTGACTGTTATCGTTTGTTATCCCTTTCAAAATGCATTTCTTGTTGAAAACTTACTATTGTTGTTGTTGTTTGAAAATACTATCTACCAAAGAAAAGATATTTAATAAGTATACCTGTAGAAATGTAATGTTTCGTGTATGCTTTGTCCAGCTACTTAACCCTCACCCTTCTTTATACTCTGCTCCACCAAACAACGTAACAATATGTATTATAGAGACTGATTCTTAAACTAGAATCTTCGAGGTTTTTATATCTTCATTGAAACTTCTACTCTTATTAGTTGATAGTCTCGGCAAATTTTAAAACACCTGTCATCGACATTCTCAAGTTCGTTGTTGTAATTAATGACATATAAGTTGTCATTCATGTTTGTCGAGTTCCTTGTATTGATTGATTATTAACTTCATTGTTGTCAGTTCTATAATATATTTCATTATTTGAGTGCTTTTTATTTATTTATTTATTTATGTATTTATTTATTTATTTATTTATTTATTTATTTATTTATTTATTTATTTATTTATTTATTTATTTATTTATTTATTTATTTATTTATTTATTTATTTATTTATAGAATTTGGAACATATGTTAGCTTTCTTACTAACTAATACACACGAGGAACATAATACAATAACATGATATAAGAAAATAAACAGTAGGTAGAAAATAACTTAAAACTCTCGTGAGCTAGTTTGCATTCGGGAGACTACTGGGTTCGAACCCACTGTTGGCAGCCATGAAGCTGTTTTTTACGTGGTTTCCTCATGTTCATACCAGGCAGATACCAGGGCTGTACCTTAATTAGGGCCATGGTCGGTTCCTTCCTCAGTCCTAGCCCTGTCCTATCCCTTCGTCACCATAAGGCCTGTCTGATTCAGTGTGGCATAAAACCAATAAAAGAAAAAACGAATGACATAGAAAAGGAAAGGAAAATCTCAAGAAAGAGGGCGTATTAAGCACTAAATTTCAAGTGAAACAGTCACGATGTACACTAATAAATTGTAAGCGCTAACACCAGTTACGGTACTGGAATTTAAAGTAGAAATTTCTGTATATCACTGGAAGCCCAGTAGGCTACTCAGCAGCCCGAATGGCCTTGTCATCAGGTGTGAGTCGGCCAGAAGTTCACGAGTCTGTAGTTCATTACAGTAGCAGGTTCCACCATCCAAGATGTAGCCATGGATCTTCAGGTTAAATTTGCACCGTGACAAGTGACTCCTCACCTGTTCTTCCATACCCCTTATAAACGCCTCACTCAATCACAAAACGAAATGTATTCTTCTGCCCATCTGTAACTGAATGGTTACGAGGAAAAAAAAAAAAGTCTGTCCTAACAACAGCTTGAAGATAGTGTTTAAGTGTTCGTTTCACTAGCTTCTCAATGAGATGGGTGGGTTCAATCTGGTTCAATCCTGGCCAATGCGTGTGGTATTTTTGAAATGGAAAATGTCAACCTTGTTTTTTTTTTTTGTTTTTTTTTGATAGCTCTTAGTGCGAGTCCCGTGGCGAACACAAGGCCACTCTACTCTTCTGTTGCGGAGAATTGCGAAAATTCGCATCTGCACCTTCACGTACACTAGTGGGGGAAAAACAATCTGTCGATGACGGAGCAGGTCCGCCATGTCAGAGCTGAAACCCCCTCTTCGCTTCGCTGTTAGTTATAAAATTTGCTAGTGCTAGTGGGCAAGGTGGTGACATTGGTGTAGGTTTGTCGGAGACAAGAAAAGAGTGCAAGTGCGGTGTCAGAGGAAGGAAGTGTCGAGATTACTTGTAACTTGATTAGGGGACCAGGATTTGTCGGGAGGGCATAGCTGGAATTTGCAGTGAGGGCTGGCGTGAAATTAGGTTTAGTAGAAGTAGGAGTAGGGGAGAAGTGTCTTGGCTGGCTTGAGGAGGAGATGGTGCAAAAGGCATGGGGGTGGAGTGATTGAAATGTGGTGGTGGATGTCTTGGCTGATGGAGATGCCTGGAGTGCCTATAATGGGACCTGATGGCCCTCTTGATGAAGGGGCACCCAGGGAACGACGCCGCATGCTGTCCCTCGCAGTTGGCACACTTCGCTTCCTTCCGTGGTACTTCGCAGTCTGTGTGGCGGTGGGGGCCGCCACACCTATTACACCTGGTGGGATGTGAACACGTGGCTGCGGTGTGATGCAACTGAAGACAGTTGAAACACTGTACTACCAGGGAGGGGCGAGTAGAGGAGGGGTTGTTGGGCTGCGGGGGGAGTTCTGGGTTCGAAGTAGGCGTGGGAGCGGGTGTCCGGCGTCTTCTTCGTCGTCTTCTTCTTCTTGGCGGCGTCTGGGTGGTTTGGTCTGAGAGAGGACTGGGTTCGAGTGTCTTAGGTGACGGTGGAGGGGTGAGGAGTGTTTGAGAGTCCGGAGTGCTGCAGATAAGTTGGTCGGTTTGACTTTCTTTGGTTTCAGTGATGAGGATCTGATTACTTGAAGGGGGATCGGTTTGCATTTCAGAGTCTATGGTAGTGGGTGGTTGGGTGTTCGAATCTGAGATGACGGGTTGCGCTGACATGGTGATTGGATTTACTAGAATTGGAGAGGGAATACTGGAGTGTTTGAGTCTGTTTAGGATGGCCGGTATGAGCTTATTGCTGAGAGGGGTGATAAGAAGATGGCTATTGTGAGTTTCCTCGATGACTGCTATATGACTGCTGAGGATGGGTTCGACGGCTTCAATAATGGTTTTTCTGAGGAGGGGGACAGGGCCTGGATTTGTCAGAGGTACGATGAGGAAGCCGCTCTTGGGACTCAGAGGATAGGAGGTGTTCTTCCGGGTGTAATGGAAGGGTTGCACGTAGGGGGGTGGGTCTTCAGCTACGAGGGCTTCTTCTTCTTCTTCGGAGTCTGCGAGGGCTTCCAGTAGCTCTTGTTCATAGAATTGATTGGAGGGGGTGAAGGGGATGCCTTTTTTGCGAGAAGATTAGAGAGAAAGGGTAGAGATTCTTGGCTTCTGGGGAGAATGAATATTAGGTGGGAAAGGTCATTCTCATTAGTACAGTGGATTTTCTGGGTGGAGGGGCGAAGGGCGGCGACTATGCGCTGCCTGAACCACTTCAACTCAGTTTGCGACGGAGCTGTAGGGGGGTGGATCACCAGGTAGTTATCAGAAGAGGAGGGGGGTATCAAGAAAATGAACATTAAGGGGGAGATTGAAATCTGTATATGGGCCCCAGCTACTCGGTCCACCGGGGGAGTCCATATTTGATGAGGTGAGAGGCAGAAGGAAGGAGAATTTAGAAGAATGACTGGGTTTGCTGGGAGGGGAGGGAGCAGGAGCTAGCACTAGCGGTCAAACTCCGGAGAGGACCAGGGCTGGGTACACTCGGGGGGTGCCAGTCGCGCCAGGTGTAGTTATTAACCGGGTTGCGCCGGGACAAGTCGCGAACAGGCACGCACCGAGCGTAAGACAAATAGCTCTTTCGTAGACAAACTGCTCTTCCGAATTCCACAGCCCTGTGGGCTAGCTGTGGGTCGGCTGGGTTGGCTGGACTTCCGAGCGGCCGAGTAGCTGGAGTGAATATGGGAGACCGCAGAACGTCGGCTCCCAGACGGTATCCAAGAAGTCGGACCGCGCTGTGAATCCCAAGATGGCGGCCGTTGCCGGGCGACTCTCAGTGAAGCTGGCGGCGAGCGAGCCGGGGCTCGCGCTGGCAGGCAGTCCGGTGAAGCGCTCCTGGCGGCAGGGTTGCGGTACTAGGGTACCGCAGAAACAGCAAGTTGACCGGAGACGTGGGCGACCTAGCGGCTGACGGGGTGCACGCTCGGTGACTGGGCTCTCTGGCGATGTTAGCAGCTCAGAGCATAGGCTTGGAATGAGGAGTAAGTGAAACGAATGGCTGAAAAGAGAAGGTCAACCTTGTGGTTCCGCTTCACGTAAAGCTGGAGGTCTTTTCTTCGATTGCTGACATAATTTATAGTGACGTAAAATTGCAACTTTATTTTAAAGCGATTGTTATTTGAGATGATAGAGTTGGGAAGGTGGCAGTATTCAAGACTATAATCTTAAACTCTTGATTTCTGGATGGTTGGGATTCCACGACAACGATCACGCAAGGGAATCTCTGAACTAACTCTTGATGTCTAATTGCCACTTGTGGAGCGATCTGGTGGGAATATAGTGGACTGAAGGAAACAAGGAACATCGAAATTTCACTAGTTAACTATAAGGATTATATTTTTTATTAGTACCATTTCTGATTTTGCAAGGAGAGATTGATGGGCGACGAGGCTGAGGTCGAAGAAGACTCTCGCGACAGCAAACTTGCGGGACTGGTCAGGACTGGATTCTAAGACCTTAGGCCTAATTGAGAACAGCAGGTGATCGTACCGACGTCGCTACTGTTAATTCGAAATAATAATATAGTATGTCGGCACTTCTCTGGATTCGGTCAAGTGAGGAAACCCTGGCAAAGCCACACACAACATTTTCGTCTCTGGGATATCGAACATCGTTACGTTTTAGACCGCAAAGCCTTCATAAATCATTATGCCAAATCAATAGAAAATGAAAACATACAACCTGTTTTCCAGTCAGTGACCGGATCGGGGATGGAATGAATTGAGGCCCCCATCTTGCGGCGATGGATATGAATTGTGCCGGCTGCCGAAGCCTGTCGCACTCCTCTGGGGAAATGATTAATGAGTGACAGATGAAATGAAATGATAGTGGAGAGTGTTGCTGGAATGAAACATGACAGGGAAAATCGGAGTACCCGGAGAAAAACCTGTTCTGCCTCCGCTTTGTCCAGCACAAATCTCATATGGAGTGACCGGGATTTGAACCACGGGAGAGGCTGACCCGCTGCCGCCTGAGCTACGGAGGCTTCTGTGCCTAATCAGTAGACTCAGTTGAAAGTTTAACTTGGTTTTTGTTTATATCTTTTACATTATACTATTATGTCAAGAATCGTAGGAAATTAATTAAATCTGTCAAGCGAGTTGCTTGACCCCTTAGAGATCAGTGATCGTGTGAATGAGTTCGTACGTTTTATATCGTCTGTTTACTCTTCTCCTGGCATCGGTCCACATCTCATCAAATCCCAATGGAACGTGAAGGGGCACATTGATTGACCCTCTATTTCTTCTTGCAGCATAGCTGCCGTGCCCTGACGCTAAGCAGTTGATGAATGGAAACTTGCATTTGCTACCATTACACGAAATTATGTACAAGATAATTATATTATTGTAGATGTAAATATATCATAAAGGTTCCTCCTTAAGCCTCTGGACGAATTTTTAAAGTATTGATAATTGAAATTGTTATAATGTTTCTGTATTCATAGATTTGAAAAATCTGAACAAGTTCGTGTTTGTTCATTTGTTTATCGTGTACTGTTGGGAAATTGTAAATTAGATTTATTAATAGTAATCATAATAGCAATAATAATAATAATAATAATAATAATAATACCGGTTTTACTTCACATTAACTACTACGGTTTTTGGAGGCCCGATGTGCCAAATTTTTATCCCACAGGATTTTTGTAGTGCTGGGACCTGCATTCAGACATTATAAACTAAAAGTCAGTGCTCAGAAAACAGAGATTCTAGTAGTGAGTAAATATATCCCGCGAACCACTGTAAATATGAATTTAGTAACTTCTAAAATAGAACAAGTGGAACAGTTCTGTTACTTGGCAAGCATTATCACTGAGGACAACAGATGTGCTTCTGAAATAAATAAATTCATTAATAATACGTTAATAGAACGAAATTTCCGAACTAAGAAAGGCAGTTTAAATAGCAGGCACATGGCCATTGAAGAAGGAAGGCATTTGCAAAGTCCTTCGTCAGGACTGTGTTATCGTATGTGTGTGCAAACTGGGCAGTTTGGGAAAAAGGAGAAAATTCGGCTATAGTCAGTGTACCGCGAGATACCCCGTTCCGTTCATTCAAATGAAGCGCCTTGAAGAATGCCATCTTCAATATAAAACTTGCATTGGCACTGCTGGTGGCTTCAAATAGCCTATGCAGTGGCCTCCATGGTATGCACTAGCCTTGCGTCTTGGGTGGTGTGCTAAGTCCCAACTGACGAGCCTAACTTAGCACACGAGGGCGAAACGCAGGCAACCAAGAATGAGTTAGCTGGAAAATTTATAATGTCCAATAACGGACCATTACATTGGTATTATAACTTGTGCAAGAAGTTTGGACTTTTCTTCACAGATGTCTCTACCAAAAAGAAAAAATAACTTATGTTATGCCCTCTAGTGTGAAGAGGAACTATTAAAATCCCAAAGTAATTGTTATTTTAAGGTTTACTACATTGAGTTGATTATATTTTGTTTTTGGTATGTTAAAGTTGTCAACACTTCGATCTCTTCCCGCCAACTTAAGATGTTGTCCAATAGAAAATTTTGTATATTTATTTTTCAGCCAATCAAACTATCTCAAGTATTTATTTAATTATCCAATAAGAAGTGGGTGTGTGTCGGGTTTTAGCCCAGAGCTCTCTAGAACCTTCCTCTCGGGTTTAAAATCTGGCACATTTTTCGACCAGGTTGTCTTATTGATCGTCCAGTCCACTGAGTGTGTGTTAATAGAGGAGGCGGGGGCGTCTCGCCCTTCATCGAGTATTCCATTTAATAACTATGTGATAGCCTCTGAAAGCTAACTCGAGGGGAAGGTTTCCAAACGTTAATAATGTAAACTTAAATTTCCATCTGCAGTAATGTAAATTTCATCTTCTAAACTAAATTTCATAACAAGCCTAAGAAATTTAGCCGAAATTCGGGAATAGAAAGTGTGACACCCTCTTGCTTTCCATATCAACTTGAATTTGAGGTGACTGCTTTGTAACCGTTTTCTTTCAGTAGCTTTTGTAACTTAAATTTTCTCCATCTAGTCACCTCAGTAGTATAGGTTTAGCCTCTGTAACTTAGGGCCTAAAGCCCAAATAGGATTTTAATCTTTAATTGCAAATTTCAAGGAGTGCAAGTGTCCGCCTCCGTCTCATTTTTTATTTTTTGGGCCACTAGCTTTAGCCTGTAGTTTTTCCACAAAGGTCCGGTAGAATGGGTACTCGATACCCCTGTATCGTTTCTTTTGTGTAAATAGGCAGACTGTTGATACGGTCTTGTTAAATGTAGGTTGTGCCTAGAGAGGCCTAAAGTGTAAATTTTATTGAGCAAAGATGCTCTGGTTACAGATGTAAAAGTTGAAGGTTTGCATAAAGAAGTCTTGTAAGGGTACAAGGTTTGGAGCCCAGTCTCCTAGATAAATTTGTAGGGCATAGATGCTTTTTCTATTCATGTAGAGATGTTAGTGTGAAAATTGAATGGTGCCTCTTGGAAGGCGGTAACGTTGTTTTGTGGAGCAAAAGGTGCTCTTGGAAGATTGCACATTGTGAAAACTCTGTAAATGAAATTGGGAGATCTGTGTCCTTGACTATTTTGTGGATGGAGCAATAGTGCTCAAGCAATTTGTAAAATTGGGAGCTATAAGCTCATATTGTTAATTAGCAATGTTGTTGATTTTTCTGTTTTCTCCTTCCTTGTATCTAAGCTAACGAGCTAGTTCTGTACCTGAAATGTTGTTCCGACGCTGAGCGACTCGTTTTGTTAAATTTTGGCATCTGAAAAAAAACAGCAGAAAAAGAAATATAGCTCTGATTTTTTTTTAAATTTTAAATTAAGCTTCTGATTGCCTTATATAGACCCTTCATGCCCGCACCTTCTTTCACCTCTGTCCACCACGGAATCTCCGTAACAGTCAGTGCAGATGTGGCTATGGAGGAGGATCGCCAGATTGAGCTGGATTGATAAGAAATCAGATCTTTAAGTTTTAGAAGAGGTGAATGAAAAACGAACCCTCATTATAGAGGTCCTCCGGCTCCATGGCTAAATTGTTAGCGTGCTGGCCTTTGGTCACAGGGATCACAGGTTCGATTCCCGACATGATCGGAAATTTTAACTATAATTGGTTAATTCCGCTGGCACGGGGTCTGGGTATATGTGTCGTTTTCATAATAATTGCATCCTCACCACGATTCGCAGGTCGCCTACGGGCGTCGAGCCGAACTTGTACTCGGACATTCCCTGCACTAAAAGGCAAACGCCATTTCATTATAGAAGTGGAAAAGAGGAATATAGAACGTGCAGGAGACAGGATAAGTTTCTTATAGATATTTTGAAGGAAAAGTGTTTAAGAGGAGTAGATCCAGAAAATCATGCTTCGAAGACCTGAAGACGTGATTAAGTACAGGGACTACAAGGGAATGTACTGCCCAACCCTTGTCCCATTTCTCTATGGGGTTGGGTATGAAGTGATATACATCTTTGTAGCGAGTTTTTATGACTGTATGTCCGTCCTGACGTCTACGTCAACAGAGGAGTTAAAGAGATGAATAACGTGATATATGATAGCAGATTGGGAAAGGGTGAAACCTGGTGTCGGTACATAGTGTTACGATTCAGTTTTCAGATATTTTAATCTTACGATAAATGTATGCGAATGCATAGGTAATGAAAAGGCCCAATCATAAATCAGTATGTGCTCAGATATCAGAAGCGCTGAGGTCAAGGTCACGCCTTATAGAGAACACCAGCCATGTAGCATATACAGACATTGACAAAAGTATTCATACCCCAACCCATCCAAAACAAAATGCTTTATTGCTGGACCAATACGGAGTACAGGTCAAAATTACAAACCCGAACTTATACCTTGTACAGCAGTGTACATTAAAAAGCACAAAATAAACTGGA
Organism: Anabrus simplex; assembly: GCF_040414725.1. Lineage (NCBI taxonomy): Eukaryota > Metazoa > Arthropoda > Insecta > Orthoptera > Tettigoniidae > Anabrus > Anabrus simplex. The sequence goes on from NC_090269.1 coordinate 55,064,837, forward strand.
AGTAAATAACAGTACATAAAAAGCAACAAATTCGTACTCCGTGACACTACTTATCTGGACATAAGTATTCATACCGTATTCCATAAGAGTTCGTAATTCAATGAAGAAACAGATATTACCAACTCGATCAGTAGCGCATTTGTTTGCCTTTCCTGTATATTATTTCTTTCAACCTGCTGGGCATTGAGAACACCAGTTTCCGTGTTAGTTCAGATGAAATGTTCTCCCATTCTTGTTGTAGTAACTGTTTCAAGTGTAGTTTAGTTGTTATGTGTTTTTTTCTTAGTCTGGACTCCAATTCACTCCATAGATGTTCGTTGAAGTTGGTATCCGGCGATTGGGGAGGTTTTTAATATGTACGGCGTATTGTAGAGTACCCACAAACGAACAATTCCGCCGTATGTTTGGGGTCATTGACGTGTTGGAAGTAAAACTCATTAGCAATCCCTAGCTCTTCGGCGCTTTCGCGAACGTTTTCTCTCAGGATGTTCAAATATTGAAATCTGTCCACAAATACCAACTCCCCGACATCTGAAGCGGCCGTTGAGCCCCACACCATAACCCCAACCCCGCCGTGCTTCGTAGTGGTAACGAGGTTCTGCTCATCGTGCTCTGTGTTAGGGCGTCTACACACTAAAATGCGTCCATCACTTCGGAAAATATTAAATTTACTCTCATCTGTAAACATCATTGTCGACCAAAACGCATTATCTTTCGTCACGTATTCTTTTGCAAATTGTAGTCTCTTCCGTCGATTCACTTTCGTTGTGTGTGGTTTCTTTCTTGGGACCCTAGATCGATACCCAGCACGATGGAAATATTCTGCCAGCTGCGATGCTATTGCCGAAGATGTAGTGTGTGGTTGGTTTTTAATTGTGGTTACTATGAACCTTTCTTCTCGTACGGTCAGTTTCTTCGGACGTCCACTTCTTTTCTTGTTTATAAGAACATCCTGTTCTTTTGACCTTTGTATGATGCTTTGCACAGTTAGTTTACTTCTTCCAATGATGTTTCCGATCTCGGAATGCGATTTTCCTTGGTGGTGAAGGCGTAGAATAAGTCATCTCTCTTAAACAGACGTTTCCCTAGTTTTCCTCGCCACTGGACTAGTACCGTCTATGACCAGCTGATCAGTCCGTCTCTTTCTGCATCTACTACACAACTAATGCCGCGGAACAACACAGGTTTCTGTTTACTCGTTCAAACCCCATTTTTACACGTAAGGTATGAATACTTATGTCCAGACAAATAGTGTCATGGGGTACGCATTTGTTGCTTTGTTATGTACTGTTATTTATTTCAATTTTTTTTTTTGGTGCTTTGTAATGACCACTGCTGTACAAGCTATACGTTTGGGTGTGTAATTTTGACCTGTACTCCGTACTGATCCAGCAATAAAGTATTTTGTATTGGATGGCTAGGGGTATGAATACTTTGGTCCATGTCTGTATAATGCACAGGAGTTCGAGCACCAAGCGACGAAGGAAATAGAACGAAGCGTTATTAATCAAAATAAACAACAAGACTTCAGCAAAGTTCGCGCAGTGATTGTCTGGACCTGTGCCCAGGAGGTATATCGTGGTAGGTACATGAGAATAGGGAAAGTAGGGAAGTAAAGAACACCTCAAAACCACAAGGTTCAAACCACAAGATGTATTAATAACATGACCAAAGGGAAAAAGTAATACAACCAAGTAAATTCACACAATAGTAAAAATCAAGTTACAAAAATAGTTTCGTTTGACTAGAATTTTCAAAGTGTCATAGTTACACAAAGAATATAAAAGGGCGATCTTCTAGACCGAGACTAGACCTGGATAATAACCTGATAACTGGGAAAACAACATATTTTTACACTTGAGGAATATACTCCTGGAATTATAAGCTGTTTCGACTCGGAATAGAATATTATTATCGCAGTTAAAGAAGGAAATTAACAGTAATCCCGAACATTTAAAGAGAGAAAAGGTACGACGAATCACACACCAAATACCAATTGGTTTCAAAAAAGCATAGGCCACTTTTACAAATCGAAGCACATGAATTTTTAAAAAGGGAAAAAAAGGACTGGGAATGGGAAGGATGGAAGGAGGGAAAAATCAGGCTGCTGTCTCTGTTTTCTTTGAAATCACACGCACACAGGAAGTTCAGAAAGTTAGTAACAGAGAAAAATGTTCGTCCAAGCACAAGTCCTTGCAGAAATATCACAAACACTGAAGGGTAGAAAAAGTCTATCCCAAGTGCATGAAGTGCCCAGCATGGGCCAGAGTTCGAAAAGACAAAGTAAGTTAAGGCGTAAGAAACCAAACATTTTTAAGAAATCAGAATAAATCTGCTGAAGTCTCGTAGAATTAAATTATAATTTGAAAATCGCCACGGGCCAGCCGTGCGAAGAGGTGCCTTCTCTCGCTGCTTACATTAACAGAGAATGCCTGACTCCCAATTCGATGGATACGGCGAGTTTATATACCGTAGCGAAGCGAGGCCGAGAACATGCTGGAATCAGGTGACGTAATCAAGTGCAGAGCAGGCAGCAGGAAAAGCAGGCAGTCGCCGACGAGGCGGGTGAGGAGACGGAGGATAGTGATGCCAGTAAAAATGTTCATAGCCGGAAGGCGACGAAGTATGCAGAAGGTAAGACGAAAGATGAACATAATAGCGTAATTTTGGGAGCCCGTAACAATAGCCTAAATTAAGGCCACGGCCGCTTCCTTCCCACTCCTAGCCCTTTCCTGTCCCATCGTCGCCGCAAGACCTATCTGTGTCGGTGCGACGTAAAACAACTAGCAAAAAAATAAAAATAAAACAACAACAATAGCCTACTTCTGTTGAATAGCACCAAGGGGTCTGCTCAAGGATTAATGCCCCCATCCTTCTGACGAATCACAGTTAACAGCGCCATATACCCTCACTCCATTTGAACACTGCGGAGAGGTCAGGAATTGAATCCAGGCTTTTAGCATGCAATCTAGTGATTAGAAATTGTATACCACCACCTCTTCTCTCATACTCTGCCGGCCAACATTCTGATGGTGATTTTTTTTTCATCTACGGGACTCGGAAGTGACTAAACATAGTGTCGAACTATATAGATTTGACGCCGTAACGATCATGGCCACCAAGCACACATCACCTACCAATATTGCAATACCGCTGGACTGAACCGAGATAGAACCCACCAGCTTCGGCTCAGAAGGCCAGCGCTCTACCGTCTGAGCCACTCTCGGCCCGGCTATTGAAAACACTTAACAGTGTGCATTATTGCCGCATAAGTACTGTATTGCTACAGAATTTATATTTTATCATTATGTATACAGTCATTTCGTCTTAATTTAATATTGTACCAGTTAGGATGTTAACACGCTTAAAAATACCTCGGTTCAGGCATCTTAACTCTGAAATAGCAATAATAGGATAAATGAAAGATAGTAGGATAAATGCTCCAGGAAATGAACATTTAAGGATCATATAATTACACATTTACGTTTATATTAACATTAATAATCTAAGAATACCATATTGTCCTCACTTGTTCTGAAGATTGGTGACTTCAATTACTTGGTTTAGTATCCTGAAATTCGACAACAGGTACAAGAAATACAGTGACAAACCTCTAATTCGTCCGATTCGGGGGCTGGGTATTTATGATGTCTTCAGCATTAGAAATCATCTTAGGTAGGGTCCCATCCTCACAGGTATACTCGAAAAATGCCAGCACCAGACCTCTCCGGAAACCATACGCCATTATTATTGTAGTGGTTGTCCTGATATTCCGGAAATAACATCTTTGATATCAACTAGGGTCCGTGACATTTTTTGAAGATACTGACATGCGACAACTCCGTGTCCTTTCCGACACCCTGACGTCTGGTAAAAGCAATATCAATTGAATAGGTATCAACCAAATTAATAATCTGTACTCTTCCTGACGCAAAAACTGACCGGACTCTTGTGCGGAAGATCAGCCTCAGATTTTGTATAACTTGTCCTGAGGAGTAGTTTTTCGTAATCAAATATTATTTCTTGTCTTATTTAACGCACACCTGTCCAATATATACTTAGCCAATAAATTTAAGTAGCCTTATTATATTAAGAAAGTGTTAGGCTGTGTTTAGGATGATCCGCAGCTCGCCCTGCGGATCCGGTTTAACCTTGCAGAGGTAGTCACATTTTTGAAGGTCAGAAAAATTTCGATCCGGCACTCCATGCCGTGCGATGTCGGCATGTAAAAGATATGTTGTAAAACGTTTGGTGTTTACCCGACATAATTAACTGAAAACTCAGCCATAGATCACCCAATAGAGATCCGGTTTACTCTGCCATTTGGTAGAGTACATGGAAATGTTGAAATTGATGCGCAGACAGCCTAAATGGCATCAAAATGCCTGCATGTGGTAGCTGAGACCATTATTATTATTATTATTATTATTATTATTATTATTATTATTATTATTATTATTATTATTATTATTATTATTATTACGGGGGTACCCGTGGAGCAGAAAGAGGTTAAAGAATGTGCCGGGGTGAATGGGTTTATCTACAATATCAAAATTAATTTAAAACTTGAACTGAAGGTTATATATATCTTTAGAATTTCAAACAATTTTTCATTGAACGAACATAACAATGAAACATCAGGTACAATGATAATTTCAAAAATTGGAAAAATTCAAGCTTCAGACATTGAGAATTCCGGGCTACAAGCCCCTAGGTTACAAAGTTGAAAGTGGTATTATTTAGTTAAGGGCAGAAATCCCTTAGTTCAAGAGCACTTGCTCCCTAAATACAATATCTAGTCTTCCAGAGGCACTCTTTACTATGACCAAAACTTTGAAAAAGAGCTAACAGGCTCTCAGTTTCTTCTAGGGCAACATCAAAAACTTACAATCTCTGGCCTCTCAAGGCACAACTTACAAATTGAAAATAATTTTATACAGGGGTATTTAGTACTCACCCTACACGTCCTTTGCGAAAAAGAACAGGCTAAATAAACGGCCCGAACACAAACTGAATAGAGGCGTGCACTGCGCTCCGAGTTAATGAAAAAATTAAAATCCTACAGGGCTCTCGGCCGATAAAACAGGGCTATTCCCAAACTACTGAGGTGGCTCGCATGGAAATTACTTTAACACATTACAGGAGAACACAGTTACAAAACGTAGTCACCTCAAACCAAGATGAAAGGGAGCTCGAGAGGGTAACTCACTCTCTATCCCCGATTTACAGTTAAAACTTACTGAAAATTTAACATTAGCCAAAAGAAGATTTACATTTTAGAAAATTTTGTTACATAGTTAAAGATTCGGACCTTCCCTGCGAATAAAGCTGCGGAGGTAGCAAGAAAGATAGATTTTACGTGGCCATTACCTTATAGATGTTCTGTTGATCGAAGAAAGAGGCGGCCCCGCTTCCTGCCTTAACACACACACTCAGAAAGACGACGATCAATTGGCAAGGAAACGTGAAAAGCCGCAGTTTATATACCCACAGGGAAGGTTCGAGAGCATTCAAGACTAATCAGGACACACCCTTTTAATTTTTATTGGCAGATTCAAAATGAACAAGAAATGCGGGATTGGTTGAAAATTAATTACAAAAATTCGTGATTGGCTAGATTCAAAACTGGCGGAAAGAAAAGGAAGTGTTGCCAACCCAAAAATAAATGAACATAGATTCAGGTATGGGCAACATAGAAATACAAAACTTCTGTAAGTTACAAGTTCCTTCGCCTTGCACCAGAGTGCATGATCAGAGTTTTTGATAGTGTCATCTGTGGAAAGATGTTTAAACTTCTTGATGTATAGCAAACAAAACAAGGAGAAATTCAGTCAGCTTAGGAAACTTCACAATAACAAAATTACTTAATTTTTCAGTGGTGACATCTTCTGATTAAACTTCCAACTTCATGTGGTATCAATTTTACATTTTGACCGATAGAGGATTTCATTAAGGCTCTTATTTTGAATGCGCGGCGTTGAGGTGTACCTCCCGGTACAATATTATTATTATTATTATTATTATTATTATTATTATTATTATTGATTCGTTATGCCCAACTATGGAGCGCGTTTGAACTCATTAGCACTTTTTTTTCTGTTTCTTCTTCTCTTCCCAATATCTCTTCATTCTCTCGCTGTGTTCCTTTTTACGTTGTTCAGTCCATCCTGTATTTAGCCGGGTGGGCTTCACAGAAAATTTGTGTTTGTGGATTAAAGTTCTGAATTTTATTGTATCTTGAATGATTTCTTCATTAATGCCAATTTCGTTCAGGGCTTCACTGATTTATTTTAGCCAATTATTGTGATTTTTCATTGATAAGGCTAAGTTTAAAATTTTATTTCGGAGCCTGTTATTGTGGAGATTTATAACGAATATTAATATTTAAATTCGTTCGCAGAGCGTAGATAAACCTCAGTATGTCAAGTAACCAATAAACTCCGACTGTTTAGTTCATAACTCCAATGACCAGTCCGGTTTAGGAATATGAGGAACTTTAGCTGATTGACAGGTGTCTATCGCCGTAATTTTATCGTTTCATGTTCCATTTTATCGCCCTTGTTTTAAATAAATTCATCATAATAGAGCACTGAAACATCTTCAGTAACACATTTGACCACACAGCGCACAATCAACAGGACGAAACTTTGTTATTCCGATGAAGCCGACAGCCGACAAACTGGGAGACTGCGGTCCAAAGAGTTTAAATGTAAAAGTAAGAAACCATATTTTTTCGTGCTGGAAGTTTTGTTTTCTGTATAGGTTATGGATACATATATATTTAATTTGTTTTATATTTATGCACTTTTATTATCATTACTTTCTTAATGTTGTAGTTATTCGCTAAATGGTCCAAATAAATACCACTCGAGTTCCAGATTCTCTCTGAATGAACTACAGAAAATAAGCTCCTTCCTTTCGGTTGAACTTGCATTCGGATATTTTAAGTTGTCAGCTGATCACTTTTTATATCAGGAAGTTTGCATATTTGGGTAAGTGTATATTACTAAGTCGGTCCCGCGGTTTGGGGGTAGTGATCCTGCATCTAACCAGAAGGCCTCGGGTTCGATTCCCGATAGAGTCTTTTTTACGTGGATCTGAAGACTGGTTCGAGTCCCACTCAGCCTGCGTGAGAAAAATGAGGAACTGTCTACTGGTTAGATAGCAGCCCTGATTTAGAAAGCCAAGAATAATGGCCGGCATGTTTCTTCACGCTGACCATGCGTCACCTCGTAATATGCAAGCCTTCGGGGCCGAGCAGCGGCCGCTTGGCAGACTAAAGCTCATCAAGGTTGCAGTGCCATGAGTTTTTGTTTATTTGTATATATTACTAAAATTCTACTGAAATCTGAAATTTTTCAGATTTGTGACGAGACTTTTTTTTTTTTTTTGACAAGTTGCTTTACGTCGCACCGACACAGATAGGTCTTATGGCGACGATGAGTCAGGAAAGGGCTAAAAGTGGGAAGGAAGCAGCCATGGGCTTAATTAAGGCATTTGCGTGGTATGAAAATGGAAAACCACTGAAAACCATCTTCAGGGCTGCTGACAGTGTTGTTCGAACCCACTTATTTCCCGAATACTGGATACTGGCTGCACTTAGGCGACTACAGCTATCGAGCTCGGTATTTATTTATTTATTTATTTATTTATTTATTTATTTATTTATTTATTTATTTATTTATTTATTTATTTATTTATTTATTTATTTATTTATTTATTTATTTATTATCAGAACAAGAGTCACGTATACAATAATATACAACAAATTTCTATAAAATGCTGAGAAAAATAAATTGTGCACCAAATATTCAGATTGTGGTGCACCAGAAATTAGCGACGTCGAGGGTATTCCTTATCGCATCAAGCATCTCATTCTCCGTACATGTAGCAGGACGGAGATGACATTCTAGCAGGGTTTTATTGGATGCAGAAGTAGGTTTCCGACTCGCTTGTGAAATGACAAAATTAAATATGAACATCCGTGTAACGGGTTGTTGATAAGGGCTTTAGACCAACTAAAACGGAAAGGTAACTGTATTGAATTAGTTGTAGGTATTTATGTGTCACAATACCCCTATTTATTTGAAGTAAATGCAAAATCAAAAGGGGAAGAAAACTGCACAGCAGAGTTATAGCAAAACATTTATGAAGATGTGCTGTGTTTGCTTAACGCAATGGGTTTTGTAACTTGTAACTGGTTTCTATATTGAGACATATTTACTACTAGGACTATCAATTAGTTATTACGTTATTAGACATTTTAATAATTGTGTAGAGTATCTGGTAAATAATAATAATAATAATAATAATAATAATAATAATAATAATAATAATAATAATAATAATAATAATAATTGTTACCGTGTTTTGGTGGTAGGTAGAGGTGTAAGAAGGTGCGGGCGTGAATGGGTCTCGAACTACGGAATCAAAGTTAATGTAAAATTTAACAAGGTTATATTTTCTTTTCAAGATTAAGTAATAACAAAGAACAGGTACTTAGTAGCCGAAACACAATTTGAAATGTACAATTACAGGGATTACAGAATTTGGGCTTCGAGCCCTGAGTTCACAATTCTTGAGCAACTAGCCCAACTTTCCGATATACAAATTTTAACAAAGGGGCAGAAGACCCCAATCAAACCCTGGATCACTTGCTCCAAATTACACAGTAAAGCCTCCTCGAGGCATACAACACTCCGTTTCCAAAAGAGCCACTCGCTCTTTAATTTAAGCCTCTCCCAGGCCACACCAAACTCCACCTTCAAGCTGTCCTCAACGGACATAAACACAGGGGTAAAATACCCACTCTACTGAGGTCTATTAAATGAAAAGAAGGTTAATTAAATGACCTCTAAAATAACAATTTGAGAGGAGGCGAACTTGCACTCCTAATACACTTTGATTAAGACCTACTTGGCACTAGGCCGTTAATACAAGGGCTAATCCCATACTAAAGAGGTGACTTAAGAAGAGACCAATTTGTTTTACGTTAACGAAGAATAGGTTGAGAAAACTAAGTTCACCTCACAACAATATGAGTGGGAGCTCGAGAGGGTTAGCACTCTCTATCCCAGTATGAAGCTTTAAAAGAGAATATATGAAAAGAGTAATTACATTTTAGGAAAAGGTTACATGGTTGAACGCTTAGAACCCGCCCCGAAAGTTAAACTGCTGAGCTAGCAAAGAAAGAAGTTATTAATCGGCCATTACCTTGTTGTTGACCGCTGCCGAAGAAAGAGGCGCTTCCCGCCCCCTGCTATGTACTTAACACACTGAAAGATGGAACAGAAGTGGCCCGGAGACCCTAAAATCAGCAGTTTATATCCTCTCGTGGAAGGTTCTAGGCGTTAGGGGAATGAAAACACCCTCCCACAAACTTTTTATTGGCTCGGGTACAGAAACATATCCAAGTTGGGGGAAGATACATCGGATTGGTCGGAAATAACTCAAAGAAATTCAGGATTGGATAAATCTAAAACGAGGGAAAAAAGAGGGGTATACAGCCAACTTAAACAATAACAGAAGGAAATTTAGCAAAGAACAAACATTTGAAATAAAAATTTCTCCAACAAAATAGTTCTTTGACTCCGCACTAGGGTGCACTATTGTTGATCTTCAGTAGTGTCCTCTAGGAGAGAAAGTTCACACTTCTTACTTCAAGCAAAACAAAAACACATCAAAAATGACACAGTTCAAAAACTCAAAATTTTCCACGTGGTGACATCTTCTGAGAAGGTAAAGAATTAATAGCGTAGATAAAGTTCAGACTTCCTCCAGCAGAGGAGTTTCAACAGGCGCACATTTTAAATTAGCGGTGTGAAGGTGTACCGCCCGGTACAGACCTCCCCCCCCCCCCCGAAAGTTCCTCCAGGAGTGATACATGAAATCTGTTTGAAACAAGGTCCAAGTTATGCTGTGGATATGAAGATTGATTGCAGAAGCATTTATAAGATTTCTTAATTTGGTTTGATTCAGTTTCAACATTTGTTGTTGCAGGTGAAGTACAGTCTTTATGTTTGTAGAAGTTGAGTTCTGAAGATAAACTTTTAATACTTAAAAGTGATGAAAAATTTTGCATAGTCCACCAAATATTGCAGTTAAATTCCCAAGTGTAGTCATTACTTATAGTAACTGTTCATGTAGTTGATGGTGATGAAGTGGGATGGCCAGACCGGCCGTTGCAGCTTGCGTCCAAAGGAGGCCGCTCGGACCCCTCAAGTACCCTGAGATACCACTCGCCCGCACTATGAGGGGATCAGTGGTGTTGAAGCACGCCGCGCCCGCGGTGAACATATACAGGCTGCGGGCAAGTAGCAGGTCGTGCGCCGCACATCAGCCTTGGCCGGGAGGAGAGCTCTGGCTCGCCGTGCACATGTCGTCCTCGCTGGGGCCGAGGGGGGCCCGTCCTCGGACCCAGTTGCTGCACGGCGCCGCGCGGCTGCGGGGGCACTGAAACATTAAAGCTAGGCGGCAGAATATTGTTGGACCATCATCATTTTTTTGAGGGCACAGGCATGGAGAGAGATTGAGGGGCCAGCGGCGTGCAGATATCCATGGCATTTCATCTAAGCCAGCCACAGTGTGTATTGGAGCAGGAGACGGGAGCGTGGTAATGGCCGAGGCAAGGACAGAATGGCAGTTTAACGGATCGGGGAAGGTTTTACAAAAGGCTTACATATAAGACAAAATATTATAGAAGGGGCAGAAAGCCTTAAAAGTTGAACTCAAAAAAAAAAAAAAAAATATAACCTTCATATTCCTTTCAAAATAATATGAAGCAAGTTAACACGGAAATTACACCGGTTTCACCTGTGACAGGTGAACCCTAAATATCCTCTCGGTGGCTGGATTGCTTACTAACAACGTAACTGGCGTAAGAAAATCGAGAATGATACAAGGCCCATGAAATCTGGGGGCAAGCTTGCCCGCGGGAACAAAGTTCTTGACCATAACTTGGTCACCTACCTTCAAAGGGGTGGGTCTCCGTCCACGATCATACCTTTCCCTAACCTTTTCATGAGACACTTTAAGATTGGCTTTAGCCTTCTTCCAAAGATCTTTAATATTATCCGGATTTATTGTCTCGGGTAGAATGTCACTCAGAGACCAGAGGTTAGAGAGCGGCGAGTTGGGAACAAACTTGAACATCAAAAGAGCTGGAGTAAATTTATGTGATTCATGAACCGCCGAATTCAAAGCAAAAGCTAACCAATGCAGGGACGTGTCCCACCTAGAATGATCATCATGATGATAGGCAATAAGTGCGGACCTGGGATTACGATTAACCCGTTCAGCCAGAGATGGTTGAGGGTAATAAGCAGAAGTAGTTACATGAGAGATGGATAAGTCAAAACAGAATTTACGAAATAAATTAGATGTAAAAGCCTTAGCATTATCAGATACAATATATTGGCACGGACCAAAAGAAGCAAAAATAGAATTTAGGCAAGTAATGGTAGACTGAGCGGTAGCCAGCTTAGTCGGAAATAACCAAGAAAATCTGGTAAAACCATCTACACATACAAAGATGATTTTGTTGGCATTTCCCTTCGACTGGGGGAAGGGTCCTACATAATCAATATACAGGCGTTCCATGGGGCGCGATGCTTGATGCGAAGACAAAAGGCCTACCTTGGTGGACATGGTGGGTTTACTAATCAAACAGGATTTACAAGCCTTTACTAGTTCACGGATTTCACCGTCCATACCTTTCCAGATGAACATTTCACGAATCTTTTCACGAGTTTTAAAGATACCAAGATGCCCTCCTAATGGGGTCTCATGATAATACTTGAAGATCATAGGTACAAGAACCGCTGGAACAACAACTTTCATCATCTTATCATGCCTCGAAGGGCAACATAGAACACCATTCCTCAGAACATAAGGGACAACATGTACCCCAGAAGAAAGGGTTTCCATTATCGGAGCCAGCGTCGGATCTTCACGTTGGTATTTCTCGATATCCCTAAAGAGCATGGGGGCATCAGTTAAGATGGCATTAACATCAAATAGTGTGGACTCGGGAGGTGATGAACGGTCGACCGGTTCATGGTTCTCAACGTCGTTTGAAAACATACGGCTGAGTCCATCAGCAACAACATTTTCAGTACCTCTGATATGCCTGACATCGAATTGGAAGGCAGAAATACGGATGGCCCAACGGGCTATACGACCAGTACGACGCGGCCTACCTAAGACCCAGCTTAAGGCTTGATTATCTGTCTCCAGGTCGAATTTAACATGTTCCAGATAGAGACGGAACTTCTCTAAGGCGAATAAGACTGCCAAACCTTCGAGCTCATAGATGGAATACTTGCCTTCTTGAGCCGACAATGTCCTAGACGCATAGGCGATGGGGCGCCTCCCTAATTCAGTCTCTTGAAGAAGGACTGCAGCTACCGCTGACGACGACGCGTCGGTTTGGACGATGAATTTCTTCGAGAAATCAGGCATAGCAAGTACAGGGGCATTACAAAGTGCTAATTTAAGGTCTTCAAAAGCGGCTTGTTGAGAAGGTCCCCACTCGAATTTGATGCCTTTCCTACGAAGAAGGTTTGAGGGCGCCGCTCTATTAGCGAAGTTAGGAATAAACTTCCTGAAGAAATTCACCATACCAATGAACCTGGCGATACCTTTAATGTCCTTGGGAGGTTTGAAATCACGGATGGCCTGTGTTCTAGAATGATCGACTGCTACACCATCAGGTGACACAATATGCCCTAGGAAAGACATAGAGGGCTTAGCAAAGGCAACCTTGGACAACTTAACAGTTAACCCAGCCTTACGAAGGCGATCGAGAACCTCTCGCAGATGATCTAGATGTTCTTCAAAAGTCTCTGAAAATACGACGACATCATCCAAGTAGTGATATAAGTACTCAAATTTGATGTCGGAGAAGACCCTATCTAGTAGCCTAGTGAGTACAGCTGCTCCGGTGGGGAGCCCGAAAGGCACGCGGTTGTATTCGTATAAATTCCAGTCCGTGGCAAACGCTGTAAGATGTTTAGACTCTTCGGCAAGGGGAATTTGATTATAGGCCTGATTCAAGTCCAAGATAGTAAAGAACTTGGCCTTACGAAACCATGAAAAACAAGAATGAAGGTCGGGAAGGGGCACAGATTGTAACACCACCTTCCGATTGAGAGCCCTGTAATCAATGACAGGCCTGAAGCCTCCTTGGGGTTTCGGGACTAAAAAAATAGGCGAAGAATACGCTGACTTAGAGGGCCTAATAATACCGTCCTTCAACATCTGATCGATGATTTCTTTTAGAGCCTTCATTTTAGGTGGAGATAGCCTATAAGGTGGAAAACGGACAGGAATCGAATCCGTGACCTCAATTTTGTATTCAATAAGGTCAGTAACACCAAGAGTATCAGAGAACACCTCGGGAAACGACTGACACAATTTGCGAATACTGTCAGCCTGCTCCTCAGGTAGATGTCTAAGGTCTAACAACATCTCATCCTGGGTAGGCGAAATAGAAGAACATGATGCAGAATTACACTTTAATAGAGGGATATTACAATTAGAGGCAAATTTGAAAGTGCAAGACCTACTCTGAAGATCGAGCACAAGACCAGTGTGAGAAATAAAATCCGCTCCCAATATAATGGGGCAGGACAAATGCTTGGCCACAAACAATTTAACTTTCCATGTGAATTGAAAAATACGAATTTTGACATATAAGGAACCGAGAATTTCTAATGGAGAGGAATTAGCCGCAACGTATTGGATCGCCGACAAACAATAGTTAGGAAGCTTGCAAACAGATTTCAATTTTGAATACCAATCAGCCGAAATAATAGAACAAACACTACCTGAATCTAAGAGAGCTGTTATAGGCTCGTTATTTAACTCAATTTTGAGAAAGGGGACCGGTGCGGGGGAATCCGCCGCAATCCTAAGACACTCTTTGGGACCTTCAAAAGATGAATTTGAAAATTGCTCGTTCCCTGAATTTACAACTTGTTTACCCGGGGCTGAGTCTCGGGAAGATGGATTAGTCGACTCAGCCGAAGCCACTAGTCACTTTTTGTTATTGGCATAGGTGGAATTTGCACCAGAAGTTGAGCAGGAGGGGGTGCTATTCGAATTGGGACAATTCTTGGCGATATGTGAGAAAGCCCCACATTTAAAACAGCCTTGTGATGACCCGGTTCCATTCCTTGACCCACTTGACTTGATCAGTGGACACTTGTTGCGCAGATGGTCAGGCGACCCGCAAGCATAACATTTACGGGGTGTGACTGGTCGGCGAGGTGGAGGCCGAGTATTACTAAACGAAGGAGGGGGTTCTTTTGCCACCCGCAAAGAATCGGCGTACCTAACTCCTTCCGCTGAGACGGCCAACGCTTCAAGTTCAGAGAAAGTTTGCGGGCACGCCGCAAAACACAAGTATGACCTATAAGATGGTGAAATCCCTTCCACAATAGCTTGTACAATCTGATCCTCGGGGAAATGAAGAGCAAACACCCTAGTATAAAACTTAATGTCCTGAATGCAATCAGCCAAGTTTTCATCCAAGCGTTGTACACGGTAATAGTACTTCTGAATAAGGGAGGACCTGGCCCTAGCCGGGATGAAGTTAGCTAGCAAATGGGCATGGAAATCCTCAATAGATGATTGCTCGGCAATGGCTCTTACGATTTTATCTGAGAGAATACCAATAGCATACGGATAGATAATTTGCAACATTTGACATGGAGAAAGAGAAAACACAAGGGCATGATCCTGAAATTCAACTAGAAATCTTAAAAAAGAAATTACATCACTGGTGGTATTAACGGAAAACTTAGAGATACCTCTGAGCAACATTGCCAATGGATGAGGCAAGCTGCTAAACCCGGGTGACATAGTAGGTAAAGGTTTCAATGGCAAAGAAGTTAATTCAGAACGGATGTTACTCAATGATGCACGACGTTCAGATTCGTTGTCCAATGGGGCAGGGATAGTTTGAGCAGCAACGGTTATCCTATTCACTTCTCCCTTGGGAGGCGCTTCCTCACTACCTGCATTCACTGTGGTGGGTAGATCGCTTTTGGGAGGAACCTCCCCTGTTAACAATTGAGTGACCTTGCTAGATAATTCAGACATATTTTCAAGCAGCGTACTAGCTTCCTTCTTCTGAACGTCATTCAACTTTAGAGACAACAGATCGTTAACCCTATTCGAAAAATGATATAGCCTAGCTTGCACACGCTTAATTTGATTAGGAGAAGGATCATTTTCATCAAAAAAACTAACTACAGAAGCTAGCCCAGTAATATTCTCCGTGATCGTGGAAAGAGAGTCGTCAATTTCTTTCTCTCCCAAATTGGGGATGGAAATAGGCAAATCTAGGGACTCTCTAAGCTTGTTTGTGTCTACTGCAACCGTGCCTCCAGATTGTACATTTCTAATAGTCAATTCATAGATCAACTCCTCCTTGCGCAAATAGTTAAGATGGAGAACATCGCGAGGGCCGGGCATGGTGACAGAACAATTTTGAGAAACTCAAAAAATTCCAGCAACTGGGAAAATAGTTAGAGTTCGGAACAAACAATATTTAGCCGTCAAAAGGGGCTAAATTAAGACCCATTCAACCACGCTCTGCTACCACTTGTTACCGTGTTTTGGTGGTAGGTAGAGGTGTAAGAAGGTGCGGGCGTGAATGGGTCTCGAACTACGGAATCAAAGTTAATGTAAAATTTAACAAGGTTATATTTTCTTTTCAAGATTAAGTAATAACAAAGAACAGGTACTTAGTAGCCGAAACACAATTTGAAATGTACAATTACAGGGATTACAGAATTTGGGCTTCGAGCCCTGAGTTCACAATTCTTGAGCAACTAGCCCAACTTTCCGATATACAAATTTTAACAAAGGGGCAGAAGACCCCAATCAAACCCTGGAGCACTTGCTCCAAATTACACAGTAAAGCCTCCTCGAGGCATACAACACTCCGTTTCCAAAAGAGCCACTCGCTCTTTAATTTAAGCCTCTCCCAGGCCACACCAAACTCCACCTTCAAGCTGTCCTCAACGGACATAAACACAGGGGTAAAATACCCACTCTACTGAGGTCTATTAAATGAAAAGAAGGTTAATTAAATGACCTCTAAAATAACAATTTGAGAGGAGGCGAACTTGCACTCCTAATACACTTTGATTAAGACCTACTTGGCACTAGGCCGTTAATACAAGGGCTAATCCCATACTAAAGAGGTGACTTAAGAAGAGACCAATTTGTTTTACGTTAACGAAGAATAGGTTGAGAAAACTAAGTTCACCTCACAACAATATGAGTGGGAGCTCGAGAGGGTTAGCACTCTCTATCCCAGTATGAAGCTTTAAAAGAGAATATATGAAAAGAGTAATTACATTTTAGGAAAAGGTTACATGGTTGAACGCTTAGAACCCGCCCCGAAAGTTAAACTGCTGAGCTAGCAAAGAAAGAAGTTATTAATCGGCCATTACCTTGTTGTTGACCGCTGCCGAAGAAAGAGGCGCTTCCCGCCCCCTGCTATGTACTTAACACACTGAAAGATGGAACAGAAGTGGCCCGGAGACCCTAAAATCAGCAGTTTATATCCTCTCGCGGAAGGTTCTAGGCGTTAGGGGAATGAAAACACCCTCCCACAAACTTTTTATTGGCTCGGGTACAGAAACATATCCAAGTTGGGGGAAGATACATCGGATTGGTCGGAAATAACTCAAAGAAATTCAGGATTGGATAAATCTAAAACGAGGGGAAAAAGAGGGGTATACAGCCAACTTAAACAATAACAGAAGGAAATTTAGCAAAGAACAAACATTTGAAATAAAAATTTCTCCAACAAAATAGTTCTTTGACTCCGCACTAGGGTGCACTATTGTTGATCTTCAGTAGTGTCCTCTAGGAGAGAAAGTTCACACTTCTTACTTCAAGCAAAACAAAAACACATCAAAAATGACACAGTTCAAAAACTCAAAATTTTCCACGTGGTGACATCTTCTGAGAAGGTAAAGAATTAATAGCGTAGATAAAGTTCAGACTTCCTCCAGCAGAGGAGTTTCAACAGGCGCACATTTTAAATTAGCGGTGTGAAGGTGTACCGCCCGGTACAATAATAATAATAATAATAATAATAATAATAATAATAATAATAATAATAATAATAATAATAGCAAAAGATTAATCATTAATGAAGATGTTTTTTAACTTTTCCGTTACTATAAAAATAAAGGGTTCTGTTACACTTGGAAGTTTGAAGTAATAATTAGTATCATACATTCCGGAGATTTATGAAACAATTGGCAGTTCTACACTATGGGCCTTTGAAATAATGCGGGAGGTTTAAAATATTAACATATTACAAAACAAAGAAACTTCAGCCAAGTAAAAGGGAAATGGGTTTCAGACTGCCTTCCTCCTTTCCGGATAGGTTTTGGTCTCCGTTCCGGTGCGTTCCGACACAACTGCATCCCTCAATTCTAGTAGATGAGGTGTAGTGTGCACCTCACAGCAGCCAAATGAAACAGAATCCACCAAATATTCCCTCTTTTGTAGATCGGTCTTGCTCCTAGTAACACCCGAGCGCAGCCTATTTAAAGATCTCCAAGTCGTCCAGTACTCCACATGTCCTGCTGGTAATTCTACACGAGAAGATACCCAACCGTAGCTCGCCACAAAGTGAGTCTTTCTTGCTGTTGTGTTCCTTCAAGTTTTTGTGTGGTCCTCAAGAAACCTTTGCGAGAGCTTAACCGAGGTCGTGCTGGTTGGAGTCCGTACATTGGATGAGCTTGGGATCTTAATGATATGGTCTTTTCCTTGCGAGCTGCTACCTCACGTCGCATGTCAGGACTTGCTATCATTTTTTTCTCGCGGTGTAGGTCTTAGACAGCCTGTGTTGATGCGACACGTTTCATTAACTGCCACGTATACTTCTTTGGTATGCAAGATCTGTACCATACAGGGCAAGCCTACGCTGCTGCCGAGTAACGTAGTGCTAGTGCTGTGTCTGGCTGTGCTCCCCAGGTTGTTCCACTCAGCTTCCGTACCACATTTTTTAAAATAATTTGGTATTAGTCGCACCGACACAGATAGGTCTTATGGCGACGATGGGATAGGAAAGGCCTAGAAGTGGGAAGGAATCGGCCGTGGCCATAAGGTATAGCCCCAGCATTTGCCTGGTGTGAAAATGGGGAACCAACATTATTATTGGCAACCAGTTTGTTCTGAGTGTTCAGACAGTGCTTTCTATAATGTGTGCGATCTAAAGTAGCGCCGATATATTTTGGAGTCTCACAGTGTGCCACCTTGATATCTCCCATATGATGTTCATGTTTCTAGCAGCCTGTTTACTCTTCAAGTGGAAAACACAAGTGTGAGTTTTAACGGGATTTGGCTTCAGTTGATTACTCCAGTAGTGTGTGGTAAGATCTTTCAAAGTGCTCGTTAACGTCATTTCATTACCTTGAAAACTGTCAGCTTCAGCAGTGAGAGCAAGATCGTCAGCATAAATGAAAGAGTTGCTTTGGATAATGGTTGATCGTTATTGTAGGTGTTAAAAAGGGCTGGTGCAAGTACACTACCTTGAGGTAATCCATTTTTCTGCATTCTCCTCCTGCTTCTTTTTGCCTGAAATTCCACAAAGAACCTTCTGTTTTGTAGAAGGTTTCTGACCATACAGGTGAGCTGATAGTCGTGAGTGATTTCGTAGAGTTTTACCACAAGGAGATAATGTTTGACAGTGTCATAGGTTGCCGAGAGATCGTTAAAAATATCACCTGTTATCTTCCTGGTCATTCTGGCTTTACCAGGCTTAAGGATGGCAATAACCGCAGCATTCCTCCAAACGTGTGGGATCTCGAGTGAGAGGACGCTGTTGTTCATTAATTGCAGGACTCAAAGCTTCGAAGTAGGATCGACGTTCTTTCAACTCGTACGTCATCGAGACCAGCTGGTTTGCCATTCTTGAATGTATTCGAAGTCTTTTCAAGTTCAAGAAGAGTAAAAGGTTGGGAAAGATTGTTACTCTCCAGCTCAAGTTGGCGAATCATTGGCTTCTTTCTTATCTTAAAATAGCTCCTTTACCATTTATTAGGAGCTGATGTACAATTTGGTCTGCTTTGATACTGGTTCTGCCGGCCCCGTGGTGTAGGGGTAGCGTGCCTGCCTCTTACCCAGAGGCCCCGGGTTCGATTCCCGGCCAGGTCAGGGATTTTTACCTGGACCTGAGGGCTGGTACGAGGTCCACGCAGCCTACGTGATTAGAATTGAGGAGCTATCTGACGGTGAGATAGCGGTCCCGGTCTAGAAAGCCAAGAATAACGGCCGAGAGGATTCGTCGTGCTGACCACACGACACCTCGTAATCTGCAGGTCTTCGGGCTGAGCAGCGGTCGCTTGGTAGGCCAAGGCCCTTTAAGGGCTGTAGTGCCATGGGGTTTGGTTTGGTTTGATACTGGTTTGTGTGTTTGTGTGGATAGGATCGTTAGCAAGACCCCGTAGAAGCCTCCAAGCTAATCGTACTCATGGTTTCTTTTCTTTTCTTCTTCTTTTATTTTACAAGTTGTTTTACGTCGCACCGGCACATATAGGTTATATGGCAACGATGGAATAGGACAGGGCTAGGAGTGGGAAGGAAGTGGCCGTGGCCTTAATTAAGGTTAAGCACCAGCATTTGCATGTTTTGAAAATGGGAAACCACGGAAAACCCTCTTAAGAGCTGCCGACAGTGGGGTTCGAACCCACTACCTCCCGATTGCAAGCTCACCGCTGCGCGCCCCTAACCGCACGGCCAACTCGCTCGGTGTTCATGTTGCATTCTGATACCATCACCCATTGTTCCTCTTTGCTCCAGAAATGGGAGCGATAATGTTCTGTGCTACACGACTAGTTTCTTCTCCAAAAGTGTTTGTTGGTGGAGTTTATAACATTCACGTAGTAAGGCAGACGTTTTAAATATTATTCCTGGCAGGAAGTTTGTCCTGCATCCTCTAGGAGTTGATGCCCTTGAACGGGTTTTCACTAAATCAACAAATGAGTCGTAATTCTCAGGTAGTGGATCTACAGTTCGTACCTTCTCGTCTAACACGTTAGAGAATTTTGTCCAGTCTGGCTTTTTTGAAATTGTATCGGCGTTTGAAGTGCACTTGTGGCCTTATAGTTGTAAGAAATGGACACATTATAGGTTTATGTTGGGTATAGGGAATCGGTGGACATACCGATTTTGAACATTGTTGAGCCATGGTTTCATTAACAAAAAAGACATCTGTATTATATCCTCTTTCCCACATTCCACTGTTGAAAGAGGAAGGGAGTTTGCTGTCATGTGTTAGAGAAAGATTGTAAATTTAGCCCAAGAAATGACTTCAATCTCCAATAATGATGGATGCCGTGTTGCAGTTGTATAAGTTCTGAGGAGGAGTAAAACAAACGTCTGCTGCAGGTGATGTATATATATAGAGGTGACTCACAACTACTGAGTTCCATTGAGATGATCTCGATATTATTGCCATCAGTTTGATATACACTGCCAACAGCCCGCCTGGTGGCCATGATCATTAAGGTGTTAAGGTCTATATGGTCCGACATCGTGGTTAGCTGGTTCGAATTCCGTTTTACCATCAGAATGTTCACGGGCGGGGGGGGGAGGGTGTGAGTGGTATACAATTTCCAATCACTAGATGCGTGCCAAAAGCCTGGATTAAATTCCAGAACCTCTCCGCAGTGCTCATATGGAGTGAGGCCATATGACGCTGATGCGGACGTAAACATTTTTGAGCAGACTTGTTGGTGTTATTTGACAGAAGTAGGCAGCGTGCCGACAGTGGGTTTCACTCTCTTTCTACCTCATTATCATTCCACATCTAGATGCACAGATCGAATACGGGCGTCGAATAGAAAGGCCAGTACCAGGCGAGCCGAACATGTTCTCGGGCACTCCCGGCACTAAAAACCATACAATAAATAAATAACGCTGTCAATATGGAGCTCGGGTTTAACAAAAGTGGAACTGCCATATTGAGCATGGGGTCTGTGGCAACAAGTTTCATTCCAGGTATTCTAGGACTTCTCTGATGTGTACCCCTATGGGTTTCTTGAATACACAATACATCTCACTTCCTGTTTTGACATGAACATCCACAGCCTGTTTCCAGTCATGCGGCCGGGTCAGGAATGGAATGAATCAAGCCCCCATCTAGCGGCAAAGATAGGAAATGTGCCGGCTGCCTAAACCTGTCGCATTCCTCTGGGGCAATGATTAATGGATGATTAATGAAATAAAATGATATTGGAGAGTGTTGCTGGAATGAAAGATGACAGGGAAAACCGGAGTACCCGGAGAAAAACCTGTTCTGCCTCCGCTTTGTCCAGCGCAAATCTCACTGGAATTTGAACCACGGTATCCAGCGGTGAGAGGCCGGCGCAATGCCGCCTGATCTACGGAGACTTGTTTTGACATATATCAGTAGTAATTGTTCTTTGCACGATGATATGCCTTCGATGTTAATAGATATTGTAGTGAGGGTTGGCTCTGAAAAGTGGCGTTGATTTGATCTCATGATAATAACTTCTTTACTTCTGGTGTAAGAGAATCAGTCGTCTGGGAAAAGTCCTAGTCCGTTGTCCGGGAGGCACCCGGATGTACAATCTCAGAGTGATGTACACCCTTCGTGGAGGCTTCTCTCGTGTCCCCCAGACTAAGAATGAGTTGATATATGAAAGACAGGAAAAATATTTTTGGTTTACAAGAAAAGTGCATTTCATCAGTTTTTGACTTTGCGGTATATGATTTTTTCTGCTTTGTTCCCAGGTGATAGACACTTTTTTTCTGAATTTTCTAACGTTATTTTATTGTCAAGTTTGTAACTTTACTGTTAATAATAATAAGAAAATAAATAACTGAACATTATATAAATAAATAAAATTGAATAAACAAAATTACTCGAAATGTCCGTAGTATGGGCGCCAGAGTTCACCAGAATGGATCCCTCGAATTTAGATAGAGCGTGATAATTCTTGATATCCCAGGCGTGTACATAATGCTGCATGCTGGTACATCTGCTACAGGTCTTACCTAACCTTCTGAAAACGACTAAATAGGTAGGAACTGCACCTAGGTTCATTAATAACTCCACTGATTCTAAAATATCTAACTATATTCTCAGTAAAATCCGTGCATGAGCACCTCATCAACATACCAAAATACACTTATAATACACAAATAAAAGATTGCTGGAAGACTCCATATATACAGCAACAACAAAGAAAACAATGAGAAAACGAAAGCGAGAACTAAGCCACCATTTGTAGTTAGTTCGTTGAACAATGTACATATATGTAAATAAGAACCCTTCACTGTCTCTATATCAATACGACTTGCCGATTCTCATAATCGGCACTTATAACACTACACAGATACTGTACCTCGTAATACTGTGTTCACAGACTTTAACACTTGTTGTAAAGATATATACATTTGAGCAACACACGCTTGTCGATCCCGAACATAAATTGTGGAAAGTCTGAGATAGCTTTCACCAACATATAATGCCAAGCCGCCACAGGTGCTACAATACTAAGTTGTATGTCAGTCACTTTTCACAAACATAAAATACTACGTTCCACAAACAAGACTACGTTCCACAAACGTTTGAAGTGCAGTCCAGTATGTAGCAACAGCGTCACTCCAGCACCGTATATCCAGTTTCACTCCCGTATCATGTTAGCACCACTTCCTACCCGTACAGTGTGTCTGCACTACTTCATTCCCCTACCATATGTGTGGTCTCCTTCCTTCTCGTACAGTGTGTCTGGTTGTAGTCTTTTTACGCTGTGATGTCGAAGTATATAAAGACCTCAGCATTCCCCTTCCTCTCACATGATACGTCTGGATTGATCCTTGCCAGCCAATCATGGTAGATCCTCTTGTCAAAACCATGCCGTGAACTCATTCCAGTGTCCCAAGGCAATAACAGACTCTGGGGTGTTTCACATGACTCATAGAACTTCCCGACGACAACAAGTACATCTCATCAAACACTGGGATTCCCGCATGAGTCATACAAATTACCAGAGTTATTAAAGCAATGTTTGCCCACTCGTTGTTCAAAACAAATTTCTCATACTACATATATGGAGACCTCCCAGTTTATAAATATTAATGACGAAATATACAATTGAAATACTAACGATAATATCTCTCACTTCTACATATAGTGCGAGGGTGTGATATATGTACTATCACAAGTTTCAAGAGAGGAATTTCATTAAGGTAAAATACATTGATACAATTTTAACTACACAGCGCTATTGCAGATACTGTAACAAACCCATTGCATAATTTTAAGGAGCCATATTTTGAGAGCATATTATATTGGGTATGAAAGGCAGAGAATAATACATTTTTTCTCAGAAGTAAGATTTTTGACTTGATATATACCCTTCGTGGAGGCTTCTGTCTAGTCCCCCAGACTGAGTTAATATATGAAAGACAGGTAAAAATATTTTTGGTTTACAAGAAAAATGCATTTCATTAGTTTTTGACTCTGCTGTATATGATTTTTTCTGCTTTGTTCCCAGGTGATAGTCATTTTTTTCTGAATTTTCTAACGTTATTTTATTGTCAAGTTTCAAGAGAGGAATTTCATTAAGGTAAAATGAAATGGCGTATGGCTTTTAGTGCCGGGAGATCCCAGGACGGGTTCGGCTCACCAGGTGCAGGTCTTTTGATTTGACTCCCGTAGACGACCTGCACGTCGTGATGAGGATGAAATGATGGTGAAGACAACACATACACCCAGCCCCCGTACCAGGGAAATTAACCAATGATGGTTAAAATTCCTGACCCTGCCGGGAATCGAACCCGGAACCCCTGTGACCAAAGGCCAGCACGCTAACCATTTAGCTATGTAGCCAGACTTTCATTAAGGTAAACTACATAGATACAATTTTAACTACACAGCGCTATTGCAGATACTGTAGCAAACCCATTGCATAATTTTAAGGAGCCATATTCTGAGAGCATATTATATTGGGTATGAAAGGCACAAAATAATACATTTTTTCTCAGAAGTAAGATTTTTGACTTAATGTGTGTTGCTTATACATCCATGATATAGACTCCCTTTTCATCGCAATGGGGAAAAGTATGTGTGGACCTAGAATCATCGAATAAGAACGATGAAAGATGGGAATCACATCCATGTGGAGTGGAAGCACTGTTGACCCATGATCGCCAATCGCGTTTACCAGTTGAGTAACGCTTTTCAGTGAGTTAATCAGACGTAACTCAAGATTGAAATTTATTATACCCAGTGTTCAGGATTCAAATTTCTTTAATTGCAGTATGTCATCGGATAACTTTGTTGTGAGAGATTAAAAGAGATTTATTGTAGCCTCTCTGTTCCTGAATGAGTTGCCCCAGCAATTCATGAGATTTCTCGTTTGGAATGATTATCTTAATTACAGTTTCAATCCTATTATTTCAAATGCTATTATATATTCGCCTGAGAGTCTGAAAGAGCAGTTCATGTCTCTGATTTGTTAGAATTACTCACACACGCATAGGAGGTTAATATTCTGGTAAAGGAAATAGCTTAGTTAATGATTCTCGCTGGTCGATAGTTGTACGAAGTTGCACCTCGTTAGCATGGAGTAATTCACTTGTGGAAATTAGGCAGGACGAAAATTCATTTATATTCCTAATCGAAAACATAAAATCCATTGTACGAACTGTGCAATTAATAAATATAATTTTAAAGATAATATGAATGAGGTTTCTTTCTACTTTTCCTTCAAAAGGAAAATAACTACTTGGACCTAATCTGCATCATTTTCGCCGCCACTGTACTCGTTACCATACGAAGCTGATTTCTTCATTACATCACCTTATGTCGATAGATTTACCGGCACGTAAAAGAACTGCTAGAAAAAATTCCAGCGCCTCGGAATTTCCGGAAAACCGTAGAAGTATTTTGTAGGACGTAAAACCAATAACATATTGTAAATTATTTCTGCATCGAGTGTTGTTGATGCTTCGGAGAATTTTATCACAGACGTTTTTAAGTCAGCCAAGCTAATTAATTGTCTTTCAGCTGTATCATATCTCGAAGTGGTGACGTCTTGGTCAGTTCTGATAATGTGTGCGAATTGATTGATACATAATTCGATATTCAGTCAGTACTTAACGGAAATCAGTCGCTGCTTCATCTAGTATAAGACATGCACAACACTGGAAACCTTTTACACCTATCTGAGGGCTTACCTCTTATTAGCTTTCAGTTCGTACATATTCCACTCATATATTTGCATCTATTTGAATAATAACATTTATTTTATATCCGATGAACTACTTTAATGGTTTTCAGAGACGCCGAAGTGTCGGAGTTTTGTCCCGCTGGAGTTCTTTCACGTGCCTGTAAATCTGCCGACATGAGGCCGAGATATTTATGTACTTTCAAATTCCACCGAACTGAGCCGGGATCGACATGAACTTAGAAGGCCAGTGCTCTACCGTCTGAGCTACTCAGCCCAACGTCTTTCCATATAGAATATGCTTTTTTAAAATATAAGCCTGACTGAGTTGCTCGGAGGGTTGAGGCGCTGGCCTTCTGGCCTCAACTTAGCAGGTTCGATCCTGGCTCAGTCCAGTGGTATTTGAAGGTGCTCAGATACGTCAGCCTCGTGTGGGTAGATTTACTGGCACGTAAAAGAACTCCTGCGGAACAAAATTTCGGCACGTCGGCGTCTTCGAAAACCGAAGAGGTAGTTAGTGGGACTTAAAAACAATAACATTATTTATTCCTAATATGTTTCTCCTATAATGTCACATATATACTATTTCTTCTAATGAATTAGGTTTTAGTATTTATTCTTAAAATTATATTAGGCTAATAGAATGTTGTAATTTCACTTTATTTATAGTTTTTGTAAAGTAACTAAAAATATCTACTTTACAGTTTTAGATACAAGGTGGCAGGTGAATGCCCGCCTTGCTGCCAAATTAGCTAACCAGCCCGTGAGAAAATCAGATTTTAAGCATTTTTACTCGGCTGTACCTTCGGCTGTACCTTAATTAAGTCCACGCTCGCTACTTTCCCAGTCGTTGCTCTTTCCCATCCTCCTATGCATTAGTGCTTCGTTGGTTACCGTACTACGTCTCTTATCGTGTTGTGTGGTTCTGCAGTTACATGTAATTTCAACGTCAGTGATTAACTGCTTTTTGTATTCCGTATGACGTTCTTCGCAGTTAAACTTCAAACACTTGCAAACAAACTAAGTTGGCCACGCTGTCTCTCCTTATGTCTACAACCATTCCGAACACTACTTCTTTCTAACCTACACCTCCTTCGTAGTCTATTTTTCTGTTATAATAATTTTAGTGGGTCTTTACCATTCTTTTCCACCTTAAAAGGTACATATCTGTTTTCTCTCTCTTCAAAAATCGCTTTAAACACATCCCGTAGGATGTTTACATTTGTATTTACTATATTCCACTAATCATAGTTACTTTCTTTAAACTCACTTCCCCATGCCTCTTAACAACCATATGGGTAGGAAGTGCCTGGTATGGAGACCGTCTTCATGACTGGCATGTTCAAGATAACGAGATATTTCGACACCATCCGTAACCAAGGAGTTAGGTCTCTACACGATAGGACTGCTAAGATTTGAAGTTTGAATTTTGGTGCCTTCTCTGACTGTCCAGGGAGGATTTTCCTTGACGTTTTGACACTCGAAACTTATGGTGGAAAATAATTCATTTTTCTATAGTCTCTGATTTCGTTATGAAGTGAGGACCAGATTTTACAGTTATGTACAATACAGCCTAAAAGGAAATATTCCTGGTGACGTAAACAACCGAGCTCATGGTGAGAAGGGCAATTATTTTGGTGAAATTACGCTGGAGGATGTTGAAAGGATGGTAAATAAACTCAATTGTCATAAAGCAGCAGGAATAGATGAAATTTGGCCTGAAATTGTGAAATATAGTGGGAGGGCAGGGATGAAATGGCTTCATACGGTTGTAAGATTAGCATGGAGTATTAGTAAGGTACCTTCTGATTGGACAAAAGCAGAAATTACGCCTATTTATAAGCAAGGGAACAGGAAGGATTGCAACTGCTTTCGAGGTATTTCATTGATCAGAATACAAGGTAAGGTGTTCACGAGCATCTTGGAAGGGAGGGTGCGGTCTGTGATTGAGAGTAAGTTGGATGAAAACCAGTGTGGATTCAGACCACAGAGGGGCTCTTAGGATCAGATTTTCAGTGTACGCCAGGCAATTGTAAAATGCCGCAAGAGGAACAGACAGTTATACGTTTGTTTCTTAGATCCAAAGAAGGCACATGCCAGAGTTCCGAAGGAAAACATGTTCGCCGTACTGGGGGGATTGTGAGATTAAGGATAGATTATTAAAAATCAAAGGCATTTATGTTGACAATTGGGCTTCAGTGAGAATTGACGGTAGAATGAGTTCTTGGTTCAAGGTACTTACAGGAGTTAGACAAGGCTCTAATCTTTCACCTTTGTCGTTCATAATTTGCATGTATTATTTACCAAAAGGTATTAAGTGGCACAGAGGGATTCAGTTAGGTGAAACTGTAGTAAGCAGTTTAGCCTATGCCAACGACTGGTCTTAGTGGCAGATTGTACCGAAAGACTGCAGTCTAATATCTTGGAACTTGAAAATAGGTGCAATGAGTACGATATGAAAATTAGCCTTTCCAAGACTAAATTGATGTCAGTAGATATGAAATCCAAGAGAATTTTATGTCAGATTGGGAATACAAAGTTGGAACAGGTAGATAATTTCAAGTATTCAGTAGCCTATATGTGTTCTCCCAGGACGGTAGTTTAGCAATTGAATCAAGCAGCAAAGCTAATGCAGTGAGTTCACAGTTGCGATCAGCGGTATTCTGTAAGAAGGAAGTCAGTTCCGGGATGAAACTATATTCATACCAGTCTCTTTTCAGACCAGTTTTGCTTTACGGGAGCAGAAGGTTATCTTATTAATAAGTTAGAAGTAACAGACATGAAAGTAACGAGAATGATTGATGGTGCAAACAGGCGGGGACAATGACAGGATGGTACTCGGAATTAGGATATAAAGACTTAGGAATGAACTCGATGGCACCGGGCGAGTTGGCCGTGCGGTTATGGGCGCGCAACTGTGAGCTTGCATCCGGGAGTCAGTGGGTTCGAATCCCACTGTCGGCAGCCGTGAAGATGGTTTTCAGTGGTTTCCCATTTTCACACGAGGCAAATGCTGGGACTGTACCTTAATTAAGGCCACGGCCACTTCCTTCCCATTCCTAGGCCTTTCCTATCCTATCGTCGCCCTAACACCTGTGTGTGCCGGTGCGACTTAAAAGCAACTGTAAAAAATCTCGATGGATGAAGCTTCGGTGGTAGGGTCATGTGCGGCGAACGGAGGAGGATAGGTTACCTAGGAGAATAATGGACTCTGTTACGGAGGGTAAGAGAAGCAGAGGGAGACCAAGACGACGATGGTTAGACTCAGTTTCTAACGATTTGAAGGAAAGAGTTATAGAACTAAGCGAAGCCGCAGAACTAATTACATATAGAGGATTATGGCGGCGTATAGTAAATTCACAGAGGCAGACTGCACGCAGAAAGGCATAACAGTCTACAGTGAAGTATGTATGTATGTATGTATGTATGTATGTATGTATGTATGTATAATATCACTTTCTCTCTCTTTCTCAGTGTGTGTGTTTGGTTGGTTGGTCGGTCGCCATTTCAAACGTAGAGACCAGAACGGCTACCTAGCGTAGTTGGTTAGGCGATGGCATGTTAAAGATTACAGGATATCTCTGCACAGAGTGCTTAAATGGCCATTTCCTATTTTCACACCAGGCAAATGCTGGGGCTGTACCTTAATTAAGGCCACGGGGGCTTCTTTCCCACTCCTAATCCTTTCCCATGCCATCTTTGCCATAAGACCTGTCTGTGTCGGTGCGACGTAAAGCAAATTGAAAAAAAAAAGTTCGTTTAAACTTACAGAAAGTTATAGAACAAAGGAGTATGTAATTAATATTATAGATAGATGTTGTCATGAGCAATTTTCCTATAAAACCAACCGTAAAAAAATAAACTACATCGAATTGTATGTTTAAAGCCCCTTCTAAAGCCCTTCTGCTGAATTTTTAAACCCATATCTAAAATTCTACTCGCACTTATCCTAAACTTAAATACCAAGTTTCTGGAAAATCAATCCATTCTCCCGTGATGCTGTTATAGGCAAACACGCGGACAAATAGGTAGACAGACAAAAATTAAACTGAACCTGACATATGCTATTATTTGTCCTATGCAGTGTAAAAACCAAGTTTCAGATCAATATTCAAAAAGTGCAGGAATATGCATTCTTTTAATATGTCGTTGATGTTGCGATAAATCATTATCGTTAAGTTCTCGAATGAAATGTGTAATTTTCCTCTCGATATCATCGTGTACCTTGGTTTAAATATTTACTAGTGGACCCGCGCTGCTGCGCAGCAATCGTTATAAACAGGTCAGATAACTCGTCTTGATATGCCTGTCGTAGTCATATTGTTTTGTTTGCCCTATTCAATATTTTTATGAACATTTAGGCCTAATACCCGTACATAATAACTGATTCATTTGTTTAGTTTATAACACATCTTTCCATACAGCCTTCACTGTGCTTCGACCATTCGGGCGTATCTGGATCTTAACATTTTTCAAACGATCTTGCTCCAGATAGTGCAACATACAACTGGTCGTGACTGAATACTGGTTCGAGGAAGCGGACACTCACTTTATCAAGAGTTTGTCCCTACGTTTTATTACTGGTAATGGTCATACGGAATACTAGTCGACTTAATACCTTCCCGTCTGACGTACGTCGATGTTCTCTATTAGCAGCATATAAGCCATTAGGAAAATTCTGCCAATTGTTGAGTATATTAAGAAGCTGAGGAAAGTCAGAGAATCAAAGATCAGAGGAAATGTATACCCTCTTGCTTGACAGGTAGTGATCAAACATGGCTGCATGCAGTGACATTACTAAGGATGGAAATCACATATATCAGAATATTAATGAAAGTGTCAGTCGCTTAGCAACCGCTAAGTACAGAATGTATTGCTTGCGGGTTAGGGTAAGCCTCCGCCTGCAATTATTGGAGTGATAATTTAATGATTTGATTTTTTGGTTACTTAAAGCTGGCTGAACTTACAGACCTATCAATGTCTCATAATTCGCCGGCGGGTAATTCCGGAGAGAATATAAACAAATGAAGCAAATCGGTCCAGTAGAACGGACGGACGGATTTGCCTAAGCGGTTTTTAGTAAACTCTTTTAAAATATTGATAGATTGTCCCTGTTGTCTAAACGCCTCGCGTCGTGCACAGCTATGCGTGAACAATGCGTCTAATAAAAAGAACCTAAAAGGTCGTAGCTTTGTATTTATTAACTACTGCTAGCCGACCCTTACGACATCGATTGCAGTTCAGTCCACGATTTACAACTGCAAAGTCATCATCTTACATATTGCAGTTCTTTTCCATATTCCTTTCGTGTCCAGCTGTTTAGTGACCATGCATGACGTTAAATTGTCGTAGGTAAGACATCGTAACTAGTGTAAAACCTTCAATTATTAAGTTTAATATATTTAATTACAGTTTATTTAATGCTAAATTATATTTTACTAAATGTTAAACATGACTAGTACATGCAATTATGTAGTATAAATTTGTATAACCTCAAATACGTATTGTGTGTAAGTTTAACTTCAAAATCTATATAGTCGAAAGCGGTAGAAAATTCCATAATGTTCGTATGTTAGACTTATTGTACTATAATTTGGTATATATGAAGGGTTCTGGAAACTTACTGTAAGGTTTTATTATCCAGAGACATTAGGAATGTTGTAGAGATTTCCATGTGTACTGTATTGGTAGACAGTAAACGAAAGTTCAAGTACCCATTCGACTAGCTGTTCGATCGATGTTTCAAGTGTGTTCCATTAGAGTGTTGTAACTCTTCCAGAAATCGATAATTCTCGATGGTTAAACGAATAGACCGAGCTGCCGGTCAGTGAGAAAGTCAAGTCAGGGCTCAGTCAGTGTTGGACTCTAAGGCAAGTGATGGACTGCGAGTGACTGTTGGGCTCCGAGGTGGAGTCGGTCAGTTCAAGAAAGTGTATGTTATAGTGCGCGAGTCAGTGTTGTTATCTGTACTTGTCAAAGTCGACTTCAGGGTACTCCGCTATTAAGAGTTGCAATGTCACTTGCTGGTATGTATAATTGTGTGTTGTGACTTACCGTGTAAATAAAGTAATTTATACAAGGAAGAGAACGTGTTCTCCTGTGATATTTATTTACATAAAATAAAATCGCATCCCAGAACGATAAAATAGCATCTTTTCTGTAGTGATACTACGAGCTCCGAACTGTCTCGAAATAAATTCTGGGGCTTTCGTTATATCACTACAGAAAATATGTTGTTTAGCGAATAACTAAAAATGAAATGTCTTGATAATAAAAGTGCATTAATATATACCGTACATAGATCTCCATAACCTATACAGAGAACAAAACTTTCTTCCCAGATATATACTGTTTTGTTATAGCATGTAAACCCTTTGAACCTCTGTCTCCCAATATATCGGCCATAAGCTTCATCAGAATAACAGAATCAAATTCTTTTCATTGTGCCTTCTCTGGCCAAATGTATGCTATAAAGATGTTTCAGTAATAAATGTACATAAAATCCAGTGCACGTAGGTGCGATAAAATGGAAGTGATAACAGGAAAAACGATAAATTATGACCATAGACAGCTGTTCTTTGGTTGAAGTTAGTGATATTCTTATACCGAATTGGTCATTGGAGCTATGAGATGAATAGTCGTTATAATACTGTACCGTTGTGTGTGAGGAAGATAAATAAATTTCACATCGGTTGGAGCCTTGCGTCATCTGTACGATGAATTTAACCAAATTCTCCACCCATGGAGTGAATGACAATTAACATGAAAGTGGGCGTGAGACATGTGAAAGTAAACTGTCACGATGGGCCGATGACCTTCGATGTTAGGCCCCTTAAAACAACAAGCATCATCATCATCATCATCAAACTCTCACTAGTACCTATCGTTCATCAACGAATGTATGTTCGAGAACACAGTACTTTGTATTCTGCACGCTAGTATCCTATAGCTCGTCCGTTTGCTGTGAGACTAAGTTGTATCCTACTTAGCATACCATCAGCCAGCCTGTCTAGTCATTGTTGGTCGTATCTGTCGTACTTCTCAGTAGTGACTCTTCGCGGGTCCTGCAGATTGTGAAATCTGGCAGGGTGCTCAAAATGGATAATTTTAATCATCCACAGACTATTTCAGTTGGTTTCATGTCTAACGCTTGTCGTCCCTGAAGATGTTTTTTGCTCTCTCTCTGAAATGCCGTCGAGACGGTTCTACAATGGTTTAGTGGATTTCATCGCGATATTAGGTGCCTTGATGTTGTTAGTGAACAGCTGTGGCATTTAATCACTCTGTAATGCTTCCCCAAGTCCGACTCATTGGCTGAATGGTCAGCGTTGAGGCCTTCTGTTCAGAGGGTCCCGGGATCGATTCCCGGCCGGGTCGGGTACTTTAACCGCCTCTGATTAATTCTTCTGGCGCGGGGACTGTGTGTTTGTGTTTGTCCCAACACTTTCCTCTTCGTATTCAGACAACACACTACACCACCAACTAGAAACACGCAATAGTTATTACATCCCTCCATATAGGGTTGGTGTCAGGAAGGGCATCCGGCCGTAAAACAGAGCAAAATCCAAATGTGCTACACAGTTTGCACCCGCGACCACACGGGTGGGAAAAGCGGTAGAAAGAAGAAGAAGAAGAAGAAGAAATAATGCTGCCCAAATTCATCGCTGTACACTGTATAATCCGTATTCTCTTCCAACAATACATATGCGACTTTGGTCGGGCAGTGGTAGTTTGTGCTATCCTGCATAATGTCCTTCCCATCTGAAATAATAATAATAATAATAATAATAATAATAATAATAATAATAATAATAATAATAATAATAATAATAATACAGAACCAGTTGGACGCGCGTTTCGGGCCGTGTATCAGTTAACTTTCATTCGGGAAATGGTGGGTTCGAATCATGTTGTCAACAGTCTTGAAGATGGTTTTCCATCGTCGCCTTAAAACCTTCTTGAGTCGGTGCGTTGTAAAACCATTAGCAAACTACTACTACTACTACTACTCGTATGGTCTCGACTACCGTGTGCAGGGATTATACCCCATGATGTCGTGATTTAAGAGCAAGTCCTCGCCATAGACATCGAGAATGAGGATTGAATGTAAACTGTTTCATGCGTTTGGGTTGACAAACGACGTATGGTAATTTCTCTCGTTGTTAGTCCTTCCACACGTAGTGACTATACGGACACGCTCAAATTTAACAATGATTTGTTCGCCGTAGCTTAACTTTTATACAAAGTTCACAATTTAACAACAAATTTAACAACAATTTTCACTCATAATAGGAGTGTATCTGGCCCATTTTATTTTGTTTTTGTAAGTCATAAGCATGGAAACTGACTGGAACACAGCACCAGAGATTATGTGGTTGTAGGGAAACAACAACAAGAAATGTTTCAGACTACAATATGACATCTATATATAAAATAAGTGTTTTGTCTGTACATTGATCAGAATTTGAAAAGAATGGTATTTCTGCATCGGTCATGTCCACAGTAACAAGGAAATACACTTTTTACTTTTCCGTAATTTCTGTCTGTTTGTCTGTCTGTCTGTCTGTCTGTCTGTATGTATGTATGTATGTATGTACACGCATCACGAGAAAACGGCTGAAGAGAATTTAATGAAAATCGGTATGTAAAGTCGAGAGATGAACCACTACAATCTAGGATATAAATTATTTTGTTCACGCTGAGTGAAATGGTAGTTTAGGGGAAGGCTGAAATTTAATTCTTAAATATTTATATTATTAGTGGTCCTATCGATAAATATTACACCGAGCTCGATAGCTACAGTCGCGTAAGTGCGGCCACTGTCCAGTATTCGGGAGATGGTAGGTTCGAACCCCACTGTCGGCAGCCCTGAAGATGGTGTTCCGTGGTTTCCCATTTTCACACCAGGCAAATACTGGGGCTGTACCTTAATTAAGGCCACGGCCGCTTCCTTCCCACTCCTATACCTTCCCTGTCCCATCGTCGCCATAAGACCTATCTGTGTCGGTGCGACGTAAAGCAACTAGCAAAAAAAAAAAAAAAAAAAAAAAAAAAAGAGAGAGAGAGATAAATATTACATAACTAAAGTTATATACAATTGAATTTTCGATCATTTATGTCATATACATTTTTACTCTACCGGCTATGATAACAGAGATATTCGTGAGTTTGTATTTTTGTTGCTAAGTCCATATCAACGCCGAGTCACGAGAAATTGGGTGAACATAATTTAATGAAAATCGGTATAATAGAGTCGGGGAATAAGAAACTGCAGTACAGTCTAAGTTATAAACAATTTTATTCACCCTGGATTAAATTGTAGTTTAGGGGAAGGTATCAAATATTTAATTTTTAGGTACCTATGTTATTGGTCCTATCGAAAAGTACTACATAACAAAGGTTAGAAGAATACAATTTCCTATCATTTTGTTTTATTCAATTTTATCGTACCGACTATGATAAGAGTGGTATTTAAGAGTCGGAAGAAAACTGAATGTGTGCAATTTCGAAAGCTCTTAAAATTGATCAACAATAACATTATATTGACCATTGTTTGTTGTAATGTTCTTTATCTCTTATGCTGCCACTGAACTCCGATAGATGGGATTACTGTTGCGTACCAAGTATAACAGCCTGACTGAATGTTGGCAGGAAATAGGTGGGGAGTTAGAAAACTTTCTTCTTTGGCATGCCATTCTTCTGTTTCATACATTTGCTGATACTGCTGGTACGTAACACACTGATTCATCATAGTATTCCAGGTATTCGTTCCCTACTCTGCCGCGCTGTTTTGAATGAGCAGTGTGCACATTTATGATAAAGGCTCATTTAGTAGTACAGTAGTAGTAGTAGTAGTAGTAGTAGTAGTAGTAGTAGTAGTGCTTCGATCTGGTCTAGAATTACAATTTAGGCCTATTCCAAATGATTACACAACAATTTACTAAATAACTTAAAATTCAACTCTGAAATGAAAGCTTCTTCCTCTTCACTTTTATTAAATTCTATGTTCATTTTATTCCAAATTAGCAGTGAAGAGGGGGTTTCTTCTCTGGCTTGGAGGAAGAATTTGCCTCCAATTCAGATAGTTCTTTACGCTGTCAGTGTTGTGAATTGTGATTTTCCTATTCATCGAGTACTCCTAGGAAACATTAGCGAAAGAGCATAGTTTTTGTCCGGAGACTCTCCACTATTCGACCCCCACGCTGCCGAAAAAGGACGAAGAGTTTTCGCGGATCAGAGCTGGCTGCGGCTTGGTCATTCCAGCTCTGGAACTTTGGACTGTTAGATAAGCAGCGTAGTACTGTTCGTTAAAAGTGAGAAATTGTGTGGTTTTTCATTTGATCGAGTATTTCTTATGATAGTATTGCTTTTAATCGTGCCATTCCCGCTGACGTCATTGTAATGACTTATGTCCATTTCGGTTGGGAAAGCTAGTAAGGAAGTCTTTTTGAGGATGTAAAAAGGCAGGTGGAGATTGAGTGCCTACAAATTATAATGAAAAGTCTCCAGCTTGATTGTGATTGATAGTAGGCAAGCGGGCGTACCGTTACAATGAACATTTCCTAATCCAGTCTTCATACGAGTAGAGACGTTTGGTGACTTCGCCGTCGCATTTCTAGGGTAACGTTCAGAGCTGTGCAATTTAATACAATCTTGCTCACAACGTGTACACTACCTAACCTAGAATTCTGTATACAATGTAGAATTCCGTAGCGAAGCACGGGTACATCAGCTAGTACTAACTAAAGTTAGGAGGCGACAGTTTCGATCCTTGTTTAGTCCAGTGATATTTGAATGTGCTCATATACGCTAACCTCGTGTCGGTGGATTTCCTAACACAAGAACTATTGCGCGACAGAATTACCAGCATCCCCGCTTTTCCGAAAACAGTAACGATAGTTAATGGGACGTGAAACCAATAACATTATTATTGCTATTATTTGTTATTATTTGAGATTCTGAAGGTTATCGGGATCAGGTACCGAGAAAGAAGAATTATTTGCAATCTATAGAAAAATCAGTCTGCAGTGTTAGGGATCGAGGGCTATGAAAAAGCAGCAGCAATCCCGAAAGGTGTAAGGCAAAGCTGTTTACATAGAACAGGCAGTAGAGGAAGTCAAAGGAGAATTTGGAAAGGGAATCACAATCCAAGAAGAGGAAATCCAAACCCTGAAATTTGCCGATTATATTTTTATTTTATCTGAGACTGCAGAAGATCTTGAGAAGTTGCTGAATGGAATGGGCGGAGATGAAAATAAATAAGTCCAAAACATAGGTAATGGAGTGCAGTTGTATGAAGTCAGGCCATGCAGGAAATATTAGATTTTTTTTTTTTTTTTTTTGCTATTTGCTTTACGTCCCACTAAGTACTCTTTTACGGTTTTCGGAGACGCCGAGGTGCCGGAATTTAGTCCCGCAGGAGTTCTTTTACGTGCCAGTAAATCTACCGACACGGGGCTGGCGTATTTGAGCACCTTCAAATACCACCGGACTGAGCCAGGATCGAACCTGCCACGTTGGGGTCAGAAGGCCAGCGCCTCAACCGTCTGAGTCACTCAGCCCGGCAAATATTAGATTAGGAAAGGAAGTGGATGAATATTGTTACTTGGGTAGTAAAATAACTAACTATGGCAAAAGTAATGTGGACATAAAATGCAGGCTTCCACAAGCAAGGAAGGCTTTTCTTAAGAAAAGATATTTGCTTACTTCGAATACTGATATAGCAATTAGAAAAATGTTTTTTGAAGACTTTCGTTTGGAGCGTGGCATTGTATGGAAGTGAAACACGGATGGCAACTCGCTCAGAAATAAAAAAGAATAGCTTTTGAAATGTGGTGTTTCAGAAGAATGTTGAAGGTGAGATGGATAGATCGAATCACGAATGAAGAGATACTGAATCGAATTGGTGACAGGAGATCGTTGTAGCTAAATTTGACGAGAAGAAGAGATAGAATGATACTGCACATCTTAAGACACCCAGGACTTGTGCAGTTGGTTTATGAGGGAAGTGTAGGGGGTAAGAACGGTAGGGGTAGACCAAGGTATGAATATGACAAGCAGATTAGAGCAGATATAGGATGCAGCAGTTATGTAGAAATGAAAAGGTTATCACAGGATAGGGTTGCGTGGAGAGCTGCATGATACCAGTCTATGGACTGAAGACTCAAACAACAACAACAACAACAATTATTATTATTATTATTATTATTATTATTATTATTATTATTATTATTATTATTATTATTATTATTATTATTATTATTATTATTCGCACTGGTTGTTCTTTATTATGAGGCTCAAGAAAGATTAACGTTTTGTTCTAATTTCGTCAGTTTCTTCTCAACATGCGTGTATACCCATATTGTTTAAAGTAATATTTCGGTTAAATCTGTGTTATTTTAGTATTCTTGTGTTATTGAGAGTCTGTTTTGATACTCTAATTATATATTGAAATTGTGGTCTTTTGTTCAGAAAGGCTTAAGAGTTAAAAATAGTGCTTATCTAACTCCTCTATTTTCAGATGGTGGGATTTTCCATATCTTTGTAGCTTTCTGTAGGCACTTTGCCAAACTAATATTGATCATTACACAAGTAAGCTATCTCTGTAATACGCTGTCTGTCTTCTGTAAGATAATACATATTCTGAACTTTAGAATTACGGCTACATCGTAAAAGAAAAATACTTGAGTTTTTCCTCTTCCATATGTCTGCCTTTAAGCGGTGCAGTCTTTGGGGATCTGAGGATTTCAGCGTTGACAGCCGAAATGTAGGTGATGGAGATCTTAATGATTTGTTGGGCGTGGGAGGGGGTGGGGGGCAGAGTTATCAGTTTCTCGTAAACACTAATCGAAGGAAATAATAGGTCGGAAAACAATAGCCACCGAACAAGCTGGCCGGGCGGTTCGGGCCGTGTAGCTCTGAGTTTGCATTCTGGGTGTAGTGGGTTTGAACCCCACTGTCGACAGCCTTGAATATGGTTTTCCGTGGTTTCCCAACCGGCACCCTTTGCGTTGTAGCTGAATGCTTGCTTTTGTCCCTTCGCACACTTAAAAGCTATTCACGGTGCGTCACTTGGCTTCTAGCGGCAGGTTGTTAGCGAGCTGGCGCTTGACTGCTCACTTCTGCAGAAATGTACCTAAAAATCGAAGAAGAAATATGTGATTGGTTGAAAATTAATTACAGAAATTAGGGATTGGCTGAATTCAAAACTGGCGGAAAGAAAGGATAAATATTGCCAACCCAAAGATGAATGAACAAAATTTAGTAAAGAAAAAACTTATGAATACAAAATTACTTCAAAAAGGTTCCTTCACTTCACACCAGGGTGCATGATCAAAGTTTTTGTAGTGACATCTATTAGAGAATGTCCAAACTTCTTGATGAACGGAAAACAAAACAAGTTGAGATTCACACAGTACTGGAAACTTCACATCACAAAAATAAGGTAGTGACATCTTCTGGGGAATAGTTTAAGTAGGTCTAATGCCAAGTTCAGTGTTCCTCCTGTAGAGGAGTTCTTACTGGCGCAAGATTTAAATGTGTGGCGTAGGGGTGTACCTCCCGGTACAGTTATTATTATTATTATTATTATTATTATTATTATTATTATTATTATTATTATTATTATTATTATTATTATTTATTATAGACTCCCTGACTAAATCGTTAACGTGCTGGTCTATGGTCCAAGGGATCTGGGTTCAATTCCCGGTCGGATCGGGGATTTTATTTTACATTGGTTCATACCTCTGGCTCGGTAACTGTGTCTTTCTGCTGTCTTCATTATAATTCATCGTAGATAGGGCGCCATTCTCACAGACGCGCAGGTCACCTATAGGGTGTCAACTCGAAAGACAAGCAGCAGGTCTCTCTGGTTGCCACACGCCATTATTATTATTATTATTATTATTATTATTATTATTATTATTATTATTAGTCTAAGAATCAGTAGGCTCACGAAGTATAGTTGGTTTAATTCGCTCTAATGAGCTCTGAATTGAAAGAGTAAGCTCAACTGTAGAACCATTAATTAAGTCCCACAGCTAGTAGTTAATGTGCTGGCATGGTATGCTAATTTCCCCGCTATTGCAGCAAACGATAAATCACGGGACTTCAGCTTAAGCTGTGTTTGTATGAAATGTTCTGCAGAGTGTTATATGGCGTTTAAAGCCTGCTCAGATGTTTCTTTCGGAGTTCATTCTTGCCGACTATCTAGGGACAGTACAGTATATTATGTAGAGTGAGTTCGAACCCCACCGTCGGCTGTCCTGAGAATGGTTTTCTGTGGTTTCCCATTTTCACTTCTAGGTAAATGCCGGGGAAGTTCCTGTTCGTACGCCGCACCTCTTACCCAATTTCATTCACCATAATTTATTTCATTTTCATTATCTCCTCTACGGAAGTTGGCTTCCGGAAGGGCATCTGGCCGAAAAAAATCATAATTTCATCTCATCTCATCCTCAACCTCATATTAGGAAACGGGACGAAGGGATAGACATATATGTACAGTATAGAGCTTTTAACATCTGAAGTGTGGACTTTAAAAAGTGATTTTTTTCTGTAAGAATGTACCTTTTGTGCCTATATTTATAGCACCGCTGTTCATTTTGCACATGATAACGGGGCACAATAAATTCATTATTCCGTAATGTGAGAAAGTGAGCAGTAATAGACTAAAACGTATTTTGGATATAGCTGACTTTCTATGTATTGTGAAAAAATCCAACGAAGTAATTACAGTGGAACCTCGATATCTCGATTAGCAGCTCGGGAGCGAAATGTTATTTCGAATTATCGAAATTTCGAGATATAGGGAATACCGTTATTGAGCATGTATAGCACATAATTGAATCATATTTAGCTACGGGATTATACTGAATACATTATTTTTAACAGTATTTAAAAATATACAAACAAACTCTATTTTACGGCATCACTAGAATTATAACCCTTAAGCGTATTGCTCACGGTAAAATGTTTCGTAAAATTTGTTGTACAATTAATTTTATAAAAATTTGGTGAAAACAAGTTGTGTTGCTCACAGTAAAATTATTTTTATAAAATCCGAGAAGCATCAGGATGGCCATCTATGAATTAACTTATGAACTAAGATGTGTATGTGCTGCCATCTATCGATAAACTTTTAAACCAAGAATCAGCTGTTCACTTACAGCAAATATTTGCTTACAGTGTGTTTGAGAGTATGGCTCCAACAAACAAAAAAAAACTTGCGGATTTAGCTGCAATTATATATTGTACAGTGGTAAAAAGGAAAAGAAATGTCAGGAAATGCTGGATTTGGGATTGGATCGAAAGAAGAGAAGAAGGTAGAGGATTGCTGCCCTTGGTCGAAAATGAGTTGAGGTTAGTCCACCCGGAACCTGCCATTTTAGAAAGAAGTGTTTGTTTACAATCGAGCTTCACAATTTTCTCACGACGTAGCGCCAGCATCATCGTGATGTCAGCTTCGCTGATTGGTTCTTTTCATAAAATTAATTTTATGGAATAGAACATGTCCTATTTTATGAAAAGTTTTATCAAAGATTGTATAAAACTTGAATTTGACCATGAGCAACAGAAATTTTATAAAATTTAATTATTGTACAATAAATTTGACAGAAAATTTTACCGTGAGCAACAGGTATTATTATAGTCACTTTTAGAAGGCAGTCGTGAAACAAGAAACATACCTCCGTTAGTCTCTTCTGTTTGTTACTGTTAATTTTTCCTCCCTTCACGTTGTGACTTCTTGTCAATACCACGCAGCCGAGATTTGTAAATGGAGTTTGTCATCCGCGACTTCGGGGGTTGCTTTCGTACGTGACCGGTAATTAATTCACATGTGAGAAACAGTGAGGCTTCGCTGATTTCCCGATCATTAGAAGTTTGTTTTTCGGTTTTCGTCATATTAGCTCCCAGCGTCACTGTAAACCGTTCTTTACTTGTTAGCTGTTCCTCACAAACCACAAATGCCGTATTGCACAGTTAGTGTTGCTCAAAATTCGAGCTCTAGAGAATTTTTTGCTTCAAGGGAGGAAACGTTTGCTTCGAGAAATCGAGAAACCGAATTTCGAGTAATAGAGAAATAAATACACGTGAAGAATAAGGAAATTTAAGTTACTTCGGGATACTGAAAATTCGAGTAATGGGGTTCGAGATATCGAGGTTGGACTGTAATTCATAAATTCCGCATGGTCATATTTACTGGACAAGTCTGTGTGAATTGGAAGACTTCTGTCTCCTGATATTAACTTGATAGGTTGCATATTCAGAGCTTCTCTTCTTCCTCCATCTGAATATTAAAGCTCAAAACTTCTTCGAAATTTACGTGGGCCCTCTCCATCACATTACCACAGGCTTCAGGAGTCACAAACATGGCTTTATATTCCTATATTTACACATTTAAAAAATGACACGTTATAATTTTTGCTCGCACGTGTTATTTTATCAGAATTTTACTTATTATCAAATTCACCTCCCATGTAGATAAAAATCCTGTGGATACCCACAGCGAACATTATGTCCTATAAGTTCAGTTATTTCTGAGACAAGTTTACCTGCGAGGAACTTATAAAACATCATGCGCTCAGTCTTTTCTTGAGCGTTTGGAAAACGATAGGGTCTGAAACGTGGAAGATACAGCTTACAATTTCTTGAATGGAATGACAGCATTTCGACTAAGAAAAGTAAAATTCTGTTATACGTAATGCATAATTCAAAAAGGTGTTAGGTTTGATTTTGCGTTTTCTAGCGTTTTCCCTATTCATTAAGTTTCTGCAAATAGTGTAAAAAACTTACCTTCAACCATTTTTATTCGATAATCTCCTACAATAGCCTTATGCGAATGAACATGTTTCGTTTTGTAATGGCGGTCTACATTAAACCTTTTCGATGAAATTGACTGCCCACATAGTATGCATTGTGCACGGTCCCCTGCTTGTACAAAAATGTATGTATGTTTATTCCTCACCCCGAAGGCTGGTTGGATCCTCATCAATTCTGCCATCAGCTATCATAGATGCCCTAGGCATCACTGAAGAGGCGTACTAGAGAAATGAGGAGGGAGGTACTTTCCCGTTGCTTTCCTCACTGATCTAGAAGTTGCTATTACGTAGTCTGCCAAGCCCACTGAAATGTATGCACCAACCGACCCTATGAGCAACATTTTCACACCATTCATAACAGGGACTGGCTGCATAAGGAATGCTGTTACTAGCATCTCTCATACCTCAGTCACTTTTACATTGTCAAAGCCAAGGATATCGCTATAAGACCTGTCTGTGTCGGTGTGACGTAAAGCAACTAGAAAAACAAAAGCCGAGGATAAGACTGAGACAGATCAATGAAAGTAACAAAATTGCTCTAGCCTATACCAGAAGACATAGTGCACTGTAAACACTAGGTCTCGCCAGCAAAAGCAATCCATAAATATGTATATAATGCACTTCCCAAATGAAGTCCTCTCCAAATTGCTAGCAATAAGGTTCTACTGTCGGTTGGAGAATGTCATTCGTGTAATTTGGAACATTCAGTGTGACCTGAATAATCATGTGAATTATATCTGTACGATGACCCTATATAATGACACCCCAAAAGCATCAATGAGCCACGTCATTACTGCATACGTCGGGCACAAGTCTGAAAAGTTTCCTCAAATAGCTTGTCCGCGATCGTGTGGGTTCCAAATATACAGAACTTTCAGCGATAAACACCCTACCCCTATTCCGGGGGAGACATTCCATCGTCATTTCTGGCCTGTCTGTAACGGACTGAACGATGTCGACGTATAAGAGCTGGACCTCGTCAGAAGTCGGAAATGCAAATTGTCATCACGCTACCTGTTCCTGATAGTCTCCGAAAACCGTAAAAGTAGTTAATGTGACGTAAAACCAATAACATTATTATTATGTTCAGCTCGGTGCTTCTCCGAGCCAATAGTGGGAGAATCCGGTCATCGACTGCAGATGTAGAACGTAGTCAACCTGTTGTTCTGGAACGATTCCATATCCGATCCACGCTACTTTGATTCACTCGTACTCGCCGAGCAACGTCTCTTTTTACAGACCTACGTATGGTGATTATTCGGATGCAATCGGCACTTCTCTGCTCAGAACACAACTCTAATGCTTCCTTGTAAATGCTATTTCAGTTGAAATGCTGACTTCTGTTTGAGCTTGATGTTCTAGGTATAGAAAGGATTACGGACGCGTTCATGTTTACAAACGCTTAATGGATGACTTTCCAGTCTGCATCTGCAGTTGAACATTCAGGATAGCAACTACTGATGCTCCGTAAAGGGTAAAACTTAATTTTATGATTGTATGTCGTAACTTAATCATTGTGCATTTTACTCTTATTTCATTATATAAAAAGAAACTAGAAAGCGAAACACTCCGTATTTCAAACACATTTTAATGTTAGTTCATTTGAAACATGATAAAAAAAATAACATATTATGACATTACAACAATATGGCAATGTATCATAAGTTAATTAGTCCATTTGAGAAGTTTCAGCGCAGTAATCGATAAAGATTTTTGATTGTGACGATCACAACAGTCCACCAGCACGAATTTGGAAATGTCGAAACCTGGAGCTGGGCAAAGTTTCGTACAGTCCATTTTCATTGCCACCTCTAGCCGCAATTACAGCTGAGATTCTATCAGGCATACTCAGAATGCAGTCTCGACTGTTCTCTTGCTGTATGAGCTCCCATTCTGCCTGGAGCGCAGCCCGAAGTTGAGCCAGTGTGTCAGGGGAACGTGTACCAGCACATCTCCCAAGCACATCCCAGACGTGCTCTATCGGGTTTAGGTCCGGACTACGAGCAGGCCACACCATGCGCTCAATTCCGACTTCATTCAGGTACTCACGTACACAAATGGCAACATGTGGGCGAAA
The DNA here is from genome assembly GCF_040414725.1 of Anabrus simplex. Classification (NCBI taxonomy): domain Eukaryota; kingdom Metazoa; phylum Arthropoda; class Insecta; order Orthoptera; family Tettigoniidae; genus Anabrus; species Anabrus simplex. Next base: position 55,108,966 of record NC_090269.1, read on the forward strand.
ATTGTCATGCATCAGGGTAAAGTTCTCGCGTCATCCTCTAAAATCTCGATGTATCGGTGGGCTGTCAGATTTCCATTCTCGACGAACACAAGTTCCGTGCGCCGATCAGTGGTAATTCCAGACCAGACCAACACAGAGCCTCCATTGAACGGCGTCCTTGCACAGAAAGTACAGGTATAATAATATTAAAATAAAGTTGGAATTCAAGAGGAGAAGTAGGGGGAAATATTCATTTATAGTACGAGGAGTAAGAAATTGGAATACAGGATCAAGGGAAATGTTCGATACATTTCCAAGTTCTTTGAAAATGTTTGAGAAAAAGCTAGGTAAACACTTGATAGGGAATCTGCCACCTGGACGACAGCCCTGAATGCAGATCATTGATGATTGAGGGTGAATAACAATCCCCGGGCCTTCTCCATACTCTCCTTCTTCCATCCATCCGGTGCCCTCAAACGGAATATCGATTCGTCCGTGAACAGCACTGAGCTCCACTGCTACACAGTCCAGTTTCGTGGGCGTTGGCCAGTTGCATCCGAGAGGCGCGGTGCTCACGTGTAAGCAAGAGATCCTTGGCGGGCCGCTTGGACTTTAAATCCGCTGGACTTTAAATCCGCTTCATATAACCTCCTTCTTACTGTCCTTTCGCTGATGTTCGTGCCCCGTACTTGTTGCAAACGATTCTGGCCTCCACAGCTGTTGTGTGTCGATCACGAAGAACTTGCATTACGCGAAAGCGATCATCGCGCTCAGGAGTGCTTCTGCTATGACCAGAATCGGGCCTCCTGGTGTAGATATTGTCCTCTCTGTACCTTTTAATAGTTCTGTGTCCGGCTCCATGGCTAAATGGTTAGCGTGCTGGCCTTTGGTCAGAGGGGTCCCGGGTTCGATTCCCGGCAGGGTCGGGAATTTTAACCACCATTTCTCTAGCACGGGGACTTGGTGTATGTGTCGTCTTCATCATCATTTGATCCTCCTCATGACGCGCAGGTCGCCTAAGGGAGTCAAATCGAATGACCTGCACCTGGCGAGCCGAACGTGTCCTCGGACACTCCCGGCACTAAAAGCCATACGCTATTTCATTCAACGGTTCTGTACACTTTAGAATAAGACGTGCCTATAACGTCTGCTGCATAGCGTATACTGCGCCCATCCTCCGCTAATGCTACGGGCTTTGCTCGTTTCCAGGTGAAGGAGCTATTGTGACCTGTCTTAGAAGCGAGACTAACTGTTGTAGACAAGCCGTAATGTCCACAAAAATAAGCGGCACGAGAATTCACAGCAATAAATCTGAAGACAGCCGTTTGTGGTTATTATTGTCAAAAGGCGGGACACCGCAGTGTAGGTGTTGCGATTGTCACGATCAGTAATGTTTATCAGTTATTGTGCTGAAACTTCTCAAATGGGCTAATTAACTTACGATACATTGCCATATTATTTTAATGTCATAACATTTAATTTGCACAATGTTTCAAATGGACTGGCATTAAATTTTGTCTGAAATACATAGTGGGCCGATGGCCTAGATGTTAGGCCTCTTTAAACAACAAGCAAGCGAAATACGTAGTGTTTAGCTCTTTTTTTTTTTTTTTTTTAAGTGTAACTTTGTATATGTGTTGGAACATTGCGTGAAGACGAATGTGATTAAATAGACCATGAGAGAACTTCCTAGACATCGCTTGTCTGAGAATGTGCATGTCCTCGACTCTGCTGAAGGATGCCAATCGGAGAAATTGGTACGTTGCTGTCTCTTTCTCTAGAAGTGCGCTGTGAGTGAGACTGGTCTCTGTAGTTAACCATTCACACGATCGCCTATCGTCATTTACAAAGGAGTGCGTTTATTACTAGCAGAACTTGCATGCAGGCGATAAAACAGGACGGGGCTGGTGACGTAAATGGCCTAGTTTGTGACGCGAATCGGACATCTGTTGAGCTTGCGACCCACTCGTGCTGGAGAGTTTTCATTCTGCTAGTTCTTCAACTTCGATTGTGAATTTGGTATAGCTATATGTCTTAGAACCTTTACTCTCTACATGTCGTACCCATAGTTGTATCAGTAGCTTGAATTGTTACTGCACATTATTTTGTTCTACCGACGTCTAACTGGTTTTTTTTCCAAGGGTGGGGGAGGTAGGATATATCCACGGTATCCTCTGCCTGTCATTGGAGATGACTGAAAGGTGAATCCCCAGGAACTATCATCTTGGGAGCCGTGAGTGGTGACCACTGAAAAGGTAAGAATTATCATCTTGGGAGCGTGAGTGGTAACCACTGAAAGGGCGCCCGGCTCCATGGCTAAATGATTAGCGTGCTGGCCTCTGGTCACAGGGATCCCTGGTTCGATTCCCGGCAGGGTCGGGAATTTTAACCATCATTGGTTAATTCCGCTGGCACGGGGGCTGGGTGTTTATGTCGTCTTCTTCATCATTTCATCCTCATCATGACGCACAGGTCACATACGGGTGTCAAATAATAAAAGACCTGCACCTGGCGAGCCGAAGTCCTACCAAGCCATACGCTATTTCATTTTTCTTTTTTGAAAGGGTAATCGCTCTCATTTTCGGAGCGTAAGTGGTGACTACGGGTCCCCGAACTTAGTCTAAGACGGCTTGCACTCGTGCCTGGCTCGTCGCTTTCCTGACCGACCTCCCTTGATCAACTCTCGCTCTTTCCCGAAACACCCTTCGTGACCCTTCCTTTTCTTTGGCCGATACCGTCATTCTTCGAAGGGTTGGATCTCTTCCAGTTTTTTTTCCCCTCTGATTAGTTGCTTATTTGCGATTCCTGTTCAGTAATCACCACCAATCCTACTGGTGCTCATAACATTCGTTAGTTTGTCCTTTAAATCAACAATGACAACCAGTCATCGCTGATAGTCCAATAGATAGTTCACAACATTCTTTTTTGTTGTTGTTGCTACTTGTTGGTTCACAACATTCTTTTTTGTTGTTGTTGCTACTTGTTTAACGTCGCAGTAGCTCATCAAAGGTTTCCGGCGACGGAAGGATGGGGAAGGGCTAGGATTGGGAAGGTTGAATCCGTGGCCATAATTAAGATACAGCCCCAGCATTTGCCTGGTGTGAAAATGGGAAAACCTTTTTCATGACTCCCGACGGTGGGATTCGAACCCACTATCTCCCGAATGCAAGTTCACAACTGCGCGGCCCTAATCGCACTGCCAACTCATTCGGTACATCATTAATATTTATTGTATTTGTTTATGTGAGTCTTATATGAATTGTCATTCATACGAGGTGGTGGAAATGATAACTGAATGGTAAAACCATCATAAGATTTTCTCCAAGGCGGCCGGTGTTAGAATATTTAAATATTTAGCCTATGTCTTTTAGTGCCTGGGGTGTCAGAGGATATGCTCAGCTCGCCTGGTTCAGGTCTTTCTATTTGACGTGACCTTCGCGTCCAGGTGTGAGATGATTACGAGTTAGGGAGAGAGTGAAACCCAGTGTCGTTACATTGCCTGTTCCTGTTGAATAACACGAAGAGTGCTTTATGCTTAATGTCTCCATCCGACGGACGAATACTTCTTAAATATTTCACCATCACAAAGCATTTCAGTTAATATTGTTGAAGACGATTGATATAAAAATGCTCTCTATAGTGATACAAATTTTCAGGCTCGATATCACTACCACTACTATGTATTTTTTTTATCAAATTGCCACTCAGCTGACCAAGTTAAAAGTCATTCTTCAACTTAACTCATATTATCCACACAGGAAGAAATAGACCATGGCCGAACGAGCGAGTGAGCAGTGAGCTTGCATTCAGGAGGAAGTGGGTTCGAACCCCACTGTCGGCAGTCCTGAAGATGGGTTTCCATGGTTTCCCACTTTCACACCAGGTAAATGCCGCTTCCTTACCACGTCTATGCCTTTCCTATCCCATCGTCGCCAAAAGACTGATCTGTGTCGAGCGACGCAAAGCAACTTGTAAAAATGAATAGACCATGAGGCGCACTATCCCGCAACTGCTGACTGATGACTACAAAGGGCACTAGGAAAGTTTTGCAATGTGAGTGAACGCTTTAGACTTTTTCACAATAATTTCCACCTCACTCAATACACTTCTCCATATGTCGAAACCAACTCTGCCACTTTTCTTCGGTTACATTTTCACACTCTTGATCCCATGCTGCCAGAAGCTCCTCGTCGGATGCAAAACGTTGCCCTTTCAGCTTCAGCTTCACTTCTGGGAAGAGTGCGAAGTCACATGGGACAAGATGAGGACTGTATGGAGGGTGATGAGTACAGTCAACCCTGATATGGCAAGAAAGTCCATTGTTACATTAGCACGATGTGCTGGAGCATTGTCGTGATGTAAGAGCCAAGTGTTGAGCCGTGACCTTGGATGGAGCTGCTTGAGAGACTGGATGACCTGAGGCAGACAAGTCTCACTGTACCACTTCGCAGTAACTGTCCTTTGTGTTTCTAGCGCAACCCGAGTTACGATGCCCCGTTTAGTGAAAAATACTGCAATCATCCTTTTCTTCACTGACCTTGATTTTCGCACAGTCACAGGAGTACCCTCATCTCCAAACACCTTGTTCTGGGATTTCGTTGGGACATCGTAATAATAAAGCCAAGTTTCGTCACCGCTAATGATCCTATAACGCGAAGTCCCATTTTCAAACTGTTTTAGCATTTTTTCGGCACCATTTCACTCGATATGCCCTTTGTTCCTCTGAAAGTGAATGGGGCACCCAAAGGGAACAAACCTTTCTAACATGGAGATGGTCGTGTAGAATTGAATGAATAGCTGGTGCAGGGATGTGCAGGATCTCTTCTATCTGCCGATATGTAAACCGCCTCTTTTGCTGGAACATTTTCCTCACAGCTTCAGTGTTTTCCTCAGTCATTGATTCAGACGGTCGCCTAGAACGAGGATCGTCTTCAACCCCAAAATTTTCCCTCTGGAACTCTTTGTACCAGTGGAAAATTGTTGTCCGATGTGGACAGTCTTTCCCCAGCACAGGAGTCATTTCCTCCAGGCACTGGTCACAAGTTAATCCACCGGGCGAGTTGGCCGTGCGCGTAGAGGCGCGTGGGTGTGAGCTTGCATCCGGGATATAGTAGGTTCGAATCCCACTATCGGCAGCCCTGAAGATGGTTTTCCGTGGTTTCCCATTTTCACACCAGGCAAATGCTGGGGCTGTACCTTAATTAAGGCCACGGCCGCTTCCTTCCAACTCATAGGCCTTTCCTATCCCATCGTCGCCATAAGACCTATCTGTGTCGGTGCGACGTAAAGCACCTAGCAAAAAAAAAAAAAAAAAAAAAAAAAGTTAATCCACGAGCAAAATTCTAGCGGATAATTGCGCGATATTCGCCTTTAGACCACACTGACATGTTAACTTGCTTTCAGTCCCACTGCTTGGTAACAACTGATGTGAAGGTCGTGCCTTGCTGTCTTTTAGACCCCTCTCCTCATCCCTCACCATAACAGGGGTGTCCAGCCAACCGTTTTTTGCTTATTGCAAAACTTTCCTAGTACCCTTTGTACTTGGTCGTTACGCTGAATGATGGTACTATTGAAATAAGTTACCGTACTTGTAATTGAATAGTTTAAGAGATCACAATGTATTTTCTAGACGCACTATCACCGCGATGTGAGGAGCGGGTTCGAACCCCACTGTCGGCAGCCCTGAAGATTGTTTTCCGCGGTTTCCCATTTTCACACCAGGCAAATGGTGGGGCTGTACCTTAATTAAGGCCACGGCCGCTTCCTTCCAACTCCTAACCCTTTCCTATCTCATCGTCGCCATAAGACCTATCTGTGTCAGTGCGACGTAAGGCAACTAGCAAAAGAATAATAAAAAATAAAAATGTAGAACAGGATGTATCAGCTAAATTGATCTGTAAATGGGTATTTTACTGCAGTGGAGGTGACAGTATTTACAAACAGAAATTCAATCATTCGGATGAGGAATATACGGTGAATATATTATGTTTTTAATTATCTTCGTCCATATTCAATTGATGTAATATCGAGAACAGTTCTATGGTGCAACGATCGTCCAGGATCAAAATCGAACTGTAGACCTATTCGAAAGAAAGAATCGCCGGATTTGGTTTTACGACAATAATCTGACATGAAGACTCGTATAGAGAATCTTGTGAACCGTATCTTGGTCCTTGGTGACTGTACATTGGAAGTCACCTTTGAATTGCGTTTAACTGTGGTAGATGGCAGCATATGTAACATTCTAAGTGCAATCAAAGCAATTTCAAATTGTTTCATTTGTTGTTCGAAACAGGAGCGGCGATTAGGGGGGTCGAGAGGGCAGTGCCCCCCCCCCCCAATTGTGGAGAAAACATTACATTTTTATTCCATTTTAGCCGGCTGAAACTAGGAATTATTAAAACAAGCAATTTATACAAGCCCTGTTGTCTCATCAGCTAATTATTTCCTTCGTTTATATTCTTTAAATAAATATTCACCGGGCGAGTTGCCCGTGCGCGTAGAGGCGCGCGGCTGTGAGCTTGCATCCGGGAGATAGTAGGTTCGAATCCCACTATCGGCAGCCCTGAAGATGGTTTTCCGTGGTTTCCCATTTTCACACCAGGCAAATGCTGGGGCTGTACCTTAATTAAGGCCACGGCCGCTTCCTTCCAACTCCTAGGCCTTTCCTATCCCATCGTCGCCATAAGACCTATCTGTGTTGGTGCGACGTAAAGCCCCTAGCAAAAATAAATAAATAAATAAATAAATATTCGCGGAAATACGCCAAAAACGTCGTTCCTCGCGGCTAACCGATTTGTATAGCGCCACAACAAGTAGCGGAGACTTTGCATGTGCTTTGAGGAAGGGTAGCAGGGCTATATTATTTTGCTGAGGTTATGGACACTGAGGTACGATTCACACACTTACGGCGCGCATTCGTCATTTTGGCAGTCTCTTTATTTAATTGCCAACGGCCGTAGCCGTGTTGAAACACCGGATCCCGTGAGATCTCCGAAGTTAAGCAACATTGGGCGTGGTCAGGAGTTGGATGGGTTGCCACGCGCTGTGGTGGGGGATAAGGGAATGGAGGAGCGGAAAGGAACTGGCCACCCTACCGCACGTAAACTCCGGCTCAGGAACACCTCTGCGGAGGTTCGGACCTGCCTTCGGGCAAAATAACCCTTACCTTACCTTATTTTAGTTTGATTTATTTTCTTAGTGTGTAGTCAAATACTTAAAAAAAAATTAATTATATAATCACGCCGTACTTCTATTTAATTGTAATGCGTGTGTAATATTTTTCGTTTGGTGACAGTTTTATTGTATAGTATTCAATCAGAATATTACGAGGTCCATCCGGAAAGTAGTACCCGTAAGCGCCTCTGGGCAAGGTCACACCGCGTCAGTGGCTTGTCTGCCTGCTCTGTGCGAGGTCGCGTGACGATAGCATTGCCTGTGTTGTGCCTGTGATCGTTTAAAATGTTTAAACAAATTGAGAACCCTGCCAGTTGTGAAGTGAGGGCCGTGATTAAATTTCTTAATGCACGAATTGTTCGACCTTGTGATATTCATCGCCAATTAACGGAGGTGTATGGAGACAATGTGAGGTGGTGGTGGTGATTATTATTTTAAGAGGAAGTACAAGTAGGCAACCATCCTCAATATGATGGACGAATCGTCTGTCCGGCGCTGGTGTCGCAGCTTCAACCTGGGGAGGGGGAGCACACACGACGTGGACGCATGGCTAGTGCATAGGTGTGCTAGGTACCAACTGACGAGCCCAACCTAGCACACGGGGGCGAAACGCTGGCAGCCAGGAATGAGTTAGCTGGGAAATTTATAATGTCCAATAACGGACCATTTATATTGGTATTATAAATTTACTCATTCGGGACAAATATTCAGATTCCCTAAGGGAATCAACATCTATATCATCTGATGGCCAAGCAGGCATCAATTTTTGGTAGTGAGACAAAGTCTCTCAGTGCATTGGTACTGCCGGTGGCTTCAAGTAGCCTACGCAGTGGCCTCCACGGTATGCACTAGCCATGCGTCTTGGCAGGTGTGCTAGGTACCAACTGACGAGCCCAACCTAGCACACGGGGGCGAAACGCTGGCAACCAGGAATGAGTTAGCTGGAAAATTTATAATGTTCAATAACGGACCATTTATATTGGTATTACTTCAGAATTGTCAATACAAAATCAGGCAGGGGAAATTCAGGAGTTGTTTTAATAAGGAATAAGAAAATAGGGCAGTGGATAAGCTACTATAACTAGCATAGTGAACTGATTATTGTTGTCAAGATAGATGCCAAGCCAATGCCCACCACAATAGTGCAGGTCTATATGCCTACTGGTTTGGCGGATGATGAAGAAATTGAAAGAATTTATGAAGATATAATACAATCTGTAAAAGGGCACAGGAATCTAATTGTGATGGGAAACTGGAATTCAGTGGTAGGCCAAAGAAGATAAAGTAATGCAGGTAGGAGAATGTGGACTGGGACAAAGGAATCAAAGAGGAAGTCAGCTAGTTGAATTCTTCACTGATCATAATTTGGTCCTTGCTAATAATTGGTTCAAACACCACAAACGACGGCTGTATACGTGGATGAGACCTGGAGCACTGGAAGGTATCAAACAGACTTCATTGTAATTAAGCAGAGATTCAGAAACCATGTGTTGGATTGCAAGACTTTCCCAGGAGCAGACGTGGACTCTGATCATAACTTGTTGGTCATGAAATGCCATCTGAAATTGAAGAAAGGAAGGAATGCAAGAAGATGGATCTAAATAAGATGAAAAAAAGGGTGTGAGGGATTGTTTCAATGAACATGTTGCACAAGGATTAAATGAAAAGGCTGAAGGAACCACTAGTAGATAGTCTTGAAGAATGTGATAAGTAGGGCTGCTGAAAAAATGGTTAGGAAGAAAGGTAAGATCAAGTAGGAATCAGTGGATAATTCGGGAGATACCAGACCTGATTGATGAATTGACAAAATTACAAGAATGCAAAGAATGAGGAGAGCATTAAATAATACATTTCATCAAATAATTATTATTATTATTTAGCGTATGATTCTTCAGTTGACAATTGACTATGTACAGGTTCTTAACAGGGGCAAAAAAGGACTCTAGGCCTATATACATAATATACATATATACAAACTCCACGTTAGAAAGGGGTCTTTCAGTCTCTTATATACGAATGTCCAGCTCTTCCAGCCAAGAGAGTGCCTCAGGGGTCACTCGGTGAATGTCCTCGATGGAACCAGCAAAAGCTCGCAGAGGGCAGTCCTTCAGAATGTGCGGGATAGTTTGCACTTCAGCACCACAGTCACAAGCTGGAGAGTCTTTCCAGCCCCACTGATGCAGAGAAGAAGCACTTCTTTCTACTCCGCAGCGTATCCTGTTGAGTGTGGTCCAGGTGGAGCGAAGAAGGTTGAACCCAGGCAATGAAGTAGGTAGATAGGAAGTGCTAGGAAGTAAAGGAAAAATCGCTGAAAGAAAACTGCAAGGATGTTGAAGGTTGTATGGTAACGTATCCACAAAGACGCATGAGATGCTGTGAGTTGGCACAATTCTTTTATTCACATTTATTTACAAATTAAACACACACATAACCTTCATCGTGTTGGCACAAACAAAACACTCACATCATAAACCACCATTTAAAAAAACAACTGTCACGAGGTACCAAGTATGATCTTGCTACACCATAACTCTTCTGAACAATAACTCGCTAACCAATAACTCGTCATAACCAATAAACTCTCTGCCAATAACCCTCTGTCACCGTCAAGATCGTCTCCTTATACAGGGTTATTCACCTAATATGTTACACGGAAATAACTTCTAAACTATTAAAGATACTAGCATTCTGTTTTCATATTCGTAAATCGTACCCAGGGTCTTATAATATAACATGCTACTTAGTCTCATGAGGTGATTAATACCCGAAATATTGATACTAACTCCATATTTTTAAATGGAACGGCTCAAATTCATACAGCTGGCCTAAAAGTTCAACTGCGTATAAGTTCAAATACGCAAGTATTTTCAAAATCGGACAATTACTTTTCGAGATATAGATAAAAACAGCATGCCCGGTTTTGCATGCCGCATCAGACAGTGTCAAGTCGGGCAAGGACAAATTGACGCGCAAGCAGTTTCCTGGGAGTGAGTTCAGCCCCAGAATGGATAACAGACATGTAAGCACCTCGTACACATGTGATGGGTTTGCAAAGTGTGTATGACAGGCGAGCTCATGACAGGACAGGGACCGGGCGAGTTGGCCGTGCGGTCAGGGGCATGCGGCTGAGAGCTTGCATCCGGGAGATAGTGGTTCGAATCCCAATGTCGGCAGCCCTGAAGATGGTTTTCCGTAGTTTCCAATTTTCACACCAGGCAAATGCTGGGACTGTACCTTAACTAAGGTCACAGCCGCTTCCTTCCAATTCCTAGGCCTTTCCTATCCCATCGTCGCCATAAGACTAATCTGTGTCGGTGTGACGTAAAGCAACTAGCAAAAAAACAGGACAGGGAGGCTCGATGTGTTTAAAAGGAATAAAATAAGTACTTTGCCTTGAAAAGAACATAACGAAAGCTATAATTGCAACTGGTTTTAGTGTAGGCTACAGTACGTACTACTGTATGAGTTGTGAAATAAACATAACAGAAAGCATCGGAAGAGCTCCTTCTAGAAAAGCAAATTAATAATGTCCGAGGTAGACTTCATTGGAAATGATCCTAAGGGTGTAGGCACGGGAACATAAAACGTCTCGTCAGTGTAATTGTTATGAGGCGGACATTTTGTATGTAGAGACCGTGTTGGCAACGAGTTCAGTACTTTATGTGGCAAAGGCACTCGTGGCCAGTCGTTCATTGACTGGAGGCTGAATTATCACAACAATAAAGATACGAGGTAGGTGATGTTTGAAAACGTGCGTCTCAGTGATCCGCATACACAGGGTGGCGTGCACCATCTTGGAGTAAATTACTACGGAAGTAGCGTTTACTAAAGAAGTCCATACTACGGAAGTAAATTACTACGGGAGTTATTTACTCCGGAAGTAACGTCGGAGAGTTGAAGTACAATTTACTCTTTTAGTTACTACTACAGAAGTAGCGTTCGTTACTCGCGGAGTAGTGCTGTGTTCGTGTATCTTCTTTAAAGAAATCCAAATAGATAAGGTTATGTGCGTTAGGAAACGGGGAAAAACGTAAGCGAAAAAGATAAATGCTTGTTAATAGAGATAATGACGATCTATGCAAAGGATATAAGGTGTAAGAAACACAACATAAAGATGCTGGATAAGAAAGGAAATTCATGGAAAGTCGTGACGAAAGAATTCAATGCTTCGAGTGACGGAAAACGCAGTGAAAAGCAAGTTAAGATTCTGTAGAAGGACTTAAAAGCAAAGCAGAAAGTCATGGACACGCGGGAAAAATTAAAACTGATGGCGGTTTCTTCATACTGATGGCCTATATCCACAGCGAAATTTTCCCATTTTCACACCAGGCAAATGCTGGGTCTGTAGGCCCTACCTTAAGGCCACGGTCGCTTCCCAATCCCTAGGCCTTTCCTGCCCTATCGTTGCCATAAGACCTATCTGTGCCGGTGCGACATTAAGCAAATAAAAAAAAAAAAAAACCTCTTCCGATTTCTGAAAAGTTCACCGTTGTCACCGAGAGGGCAATAAATGGGAATATGCGCGCAGTCACAGTCAATTGCACCCACGACGTGTGGAAACCTGCCAACGTGAACAATATCCTTTTATTTTCCGAACGATCATCATCATTTGCAGGCGTACCTCCCTCTTAGCCTCAACTACTGCTTTAACTACGCGATGAAAGATACGGCTAGCAGTTGTGCGGTAAACGTTAATTAGATCACCGGCAACTGTACCGTACTGAAATGTTCCGGTACGAAACACTCGTAGGGCACACAGCAACTGCAATTTTAGAGATACAACAAAATTAAGACAAGAATTCAGCTGTAAGTGATTTCCAAGTAGATTTAGAAGGAATGTAAAGGATTCCTTCCTAAGACCAAAAACGTTCCTGAAACTCGCCGTGTTCACATTACACGGTTATCGCCTTTCACGCACTGTAGGCCTACGCACTATTACATTTCCCATCGTTTACTGCGTCGAGATCGTCAATATAATCTAAGTAATCCATAAACACGTTTGAAACGTCTTTCCTCTCATATACGGCACGATATTATCATTAGTCAACAAGTCTAAACTTAGCTTACTCCATGCACAACGTGAGAGTAAATTCTAACCTATATTCGTACGTTATTTACTTCTTTAGTAATATACTACAAGATGGTGCTCTTCAACATTTTACTCTTGTAGTAATTTAGTCCAGGAGTATCTGAGAGGACTAAAATCAATCAATCAATCAATCAATCATATCAATCAATCATACTGATCTGCATTTAGGGCAGTCGCCCACGTGGCAGATTCCCTATCTGTTGCACCCTAGCCTTTTCCTAAATGATTTCAAAGAAATTGGAAATTTATTGAACATCTCCCTTGGTAAGTTATTCCAATCCCTAACTCCCCTTCCTATAAATGAATATTTGCCCCAGTTTGTCCTCTTGAATTCCAACTTTATCTTCATAATGTGATCTTTCCTACTTTCATAGACGCCATTCAAACCTATTCGTCTACTAATGTCATTCCACGCCATCTCTCCGCTGACAGCTCGGAACATACCACTTAGTCGAGCAGCTCTTCTTCTTTCTCTCAATTCTTCCCAACCCAAACATTGCAACATTTTTGTAACGCTACTCTTTTGTCGGAAATCACCCAGAACAAATCGAGCTGCTTTTCTTTGGATTTTTTCCAGTTCTTGAATCAGGTAATCCTGGTGAGGGTCCCATACACTGGAACCATACTCTAGTTGGGGTCTTACCAGAGACTTATATGCACTCTCCTTTACATCCTTACTACAACCCCTAAACACCCTCATAACCATGTGCAGAGATCTGTACCCTTTATTTACAATCCCATTTATGTGATTACCCCAGTGAAGATCTTTCCTTATATTAACACCTAGATACTTACAATGATCCCCAAAAGGAACTTTCACCCCATCAACGCAGCAATTAAAACTGAGAGGACTTTTCCTATTTGTGAAACTCACAACCTGACTTTTAGCCCCGTTTATCAACATACCATTGCCTGCTGTCCATCTCACAACATTTTCGAGGTCACGTTGCAGTTGCTCACAATCTTGTAACTTATTTTTCACTCTATAGAGAATAACATCATCCGCAAAAAGTTTTACCTCCGATTCCACTCCTTTACTCATATCATTTATATATATAAGAAAACATAAAGGTCCGATAACACTGCCCTGAGGAACTCGCCTCTCAACTGTTACAGGGTCAGACAAGCTTCACCTACTCTTAACTCTCTGAGATCTATTTTCTAGAAATATAGCAACCCATTCAGTCACTCTTTTGTCTAGTCCAATTGCACTCATTTTTGCCAGTAGTCTCCCATGATCCACCCTATCAAATGCTTTAGACATGTCAATCGCGATACAGTCCATTTGACCACCAGAATCCAAGATATCTGCTATATCTTGCTGGAATCCTACAAGTTGAGCTTCAGTGGAATAACCTTTCCTAAAACCGAATTGCCTTCTATACTTCTATACTTCGAAAGTAATTTACTCTCGTATGGAAGTCGCCGAATGCTGACTTCAAGAGTACTTTACTATGGAAGTAGAACTTACTCTTGGTTGGTGCACGCCACCCACAGTGTGTCTATTTAATTTTGTGCTCGAAATGTTGACCATCAATGGCAATGCACATTTGCAGTCTTGTCGCGAGGGATGATGTCACAGACCGAAGATTTTCTCTCGATATTGCAGCACATGCTGCGATGATACGTCGCTTGAGATCCTGTGGTGTTGTTGGAGCTTGTGCGTAGACTATATCCTTGCACGTACCGCAGAGGAAAAAGTCCAGCGGTGTCAAATCAGGTGATAGCACCTCCACGTCAGATCCATCGACCGGGGAATATCTTGTTTAAGTCTTTGCCGGGCCACAAGCGAATAGTGGGCAGTAGACCCGTCGTGCTGGAACCACATGTCCTGTCGTATGGTAAGTGGCACGTTTTCCAGGAGAACCGGTAACACTTCTGATAGAAATTCGGCATATCTGTTCCCCGTTAAAGTACCTTCAAGATCCTACTACATGGTCGCCGAATATCCCGCACCACACACTGACACTCCATTGCCGCTGATGATCCACCTGCCTGAGCCAGTGTGGGTTCTCACAAGACCCAATAGTGCATATTCCGTAGATTGGTATGTCCATGGTTGCTGAAGGTCGCTTCATCAGTGAAGATAAGTCTCTGCAGGAAGTTCCTGTCATCCCGTACTCGCAAAAGAACAGCGCGACAGAAGTCAACACGTTGTCCATACTCTCGCTCATCAAGTTGTTGATGCAAAGATACGTGATAGGGATGAAACTTGTGTCGCTGTAACATGCGAATTACACTTGCCTGGCTTATCCCGGCATCACGCGCAATTGCATGTGAGGTAGTATGTGGATTATGGGCGACGGCCGCCAGAAAATCTATTGTCTTCTCTTCCCCTGTCGCTGGTGTCGGTGGTGATGATTCCCCTGTCTCCGTACAGGAGAAGCATGTCCAATTTCTCTTGGTTTGTGTAGGGCATTACGCAAGTACTCCAGACGTACTCCAAAACTGTACTGTACGTAATATGAGGTCCGTGGGACACAGCGCGGACAAGACCTTCCCCTCCTACGCCCTCTAACAGCAGCTACACTACGTTGCTAAACTATTTCCATTTGCAGGACGTGCGTCATTTACACTGCGATTGCATGACAACATCCACATTTTCAAACACTAAGTCTACTCGAGAACAGTAATGCTTATACGGTCGCACTTCCAGTAATGCATCTTATTGTTCGGGTTCCTCTCCCGACGTACGTGATTAAGACACTCGAAGGGGTACAGAGAATAGTTATTTCATTTCCGGGGCTTGGACATCGTGGTCGTGTAGCCCCATGTGCTTGTGTGTGTGTGTGTGTGTGTGTGTACTGTATGTCTGTTTTGTCTGATAATTTGTGCTATTGTGGTGTCTGTAGTATTGTACTGTATTTGTAATTCAGGTAATAATAATAATAATAATAATAATAATAATAATAATTATAATAATAATAATAATAATAATAATAATAATAATAATAATAATAATAATAATAATAATAATAATAATAATCGTATGGCCTCAGCTACCGTGTGCAGACATTTCAATTTGACGCCATCTGGCTGTCTGCTCGTCAGTTTCGACGTTCCGTTTTACTCTAGGCCCACTAGATGGCAGACCGAGTAAACCGAAACTCTCTTGGGCGTCTATGGCTGAGATTTAATGAATTTTGTCGGGTAAATACCAAATGTGTCACCAGAGATCTTTTACATGCCGACATCGTACGACATAGAGTGTCGAATGGACTTTTTTCCGCCCTTCAAAAATCCGACTACCTCTGCCGGGTTTGAACCCGCTATCTTGGGATCCGGAGGCCGACATTTTACCACTGATCCACAGGTGAGGAATTGGTACGGAGACGGCCGTTGTCGTAAGTAAGGAACCATCCTGATATTCGCCTGGAGTAGCGATGTGAAATCACGGAAACACTTCCAGAATAGCTGATATGAGTACCGAACCCACCTCTTCTCCGTTTTGCTTCACGGGGCTGAGTGTACCCCGTTCCAGCCCTCCAACCAGAATTAAATTACTTATCAGAGACGGGAATTGAACCCGGACCACCACGGCGACAGCTACGAATGCTAGCCGCTACACGTGATTAAGAAACTCGACAGGCCGCGGAGAAGAGTGGCTGTTTGTTGTTATTTCATTTCCGGGGCTTTGGCAGCGTGGTCATTAGCCCCGTTTGCTTGGGTGTGTATGTAGTACAAAGCGCACCTCGTTTTGTGTTGGGTTATTTCAGGCCAAGGAACAATGCTTCGAATGCTGGATTATTTGGGTTGGGATAGGTTAGACATTAGGAGACAAACAGATCGACTTATTATGTGGATGTTCAGAGCTGATCGTGGTGAGATGGCAGCAACACTATTGTTTGTTTGTTTGTTTGTTTGTTTAGTTAGTTAGTTAGTCAGTTAGTCAGTCAGTCAGTCAGTCAGTCAGTTACGCGGAGCTGAAGCGCGACTGTAGTAGCGTGCATTAGGGAGGGCGCAGGGTCGAGTCCTGCCTCACCCTACCTGAAAGTGATTTTCATGGTGACCCATGTTCAACACCAGGCAAATGCCGGATAGGTAGCTTTGGGATAGGCCACAGCCGACGTCCTTTCCAAATCCTTTCCATTCCCATCCGTGGCAAAAGACGCTGAACTGAGCGCAACCTATTACACATGGATGTCAAAACAAAATAACTTTAATCCCCCCTTCCCCATTGTGTGTTTGCCAGTCATACGATAACGTTTGCACACCCAGGGTGTGTTACGGTACATCACATTATGTTTACAGTACATGCCTGGTATCCGTTCTGTGGCTGAACTCACTCCCAGGAAACTGCTTGCGCGACAGTATGTCCTTGCCCGACTTCACGCCGTCTGATGCGGCATGCAAAACCGCGCATGCTGTTCTTGTTTATATCTCAAAAAGTAATTGTCCGATTTTAAAAACACTCACATATTTGAACTTGTACGCAGTTGAACTTTTAGGCCAGCTGTATGAATTTGTGCCGTTCCATTTAAAAATATGGAGTTAGTATCAATATCTCGGTTATTAATTACCCCATGAGACTAAGTAGCACGTTACTTTACAAGACCCTGGGTACCATTTGGGAATATGAAAAGAGAATGTCGATATTTCTAATGGTTTAGAAGTTATTTCATCTTGAAAATTCTAGCGTGCCTAATACATAGGTTATAATGTACAGAATATTATCAATCCTTCTAGTGCCTATTACCATTCTGGAAGTTACAGTGTGTTCCACAATTATGGATTATAATGACCATATATACACGTAAGAATAAATTATAATATTAATTTACAGGTATTTACATTAACTGAACTCAAATGAATATTTCTGCACAGCACATGTTTCATGACATAACCTCACGAACAGTGCAATCATATCATAATAATACAAATACTAACTGGATGTAACCCTTCATAGCCATACTTACAAATAATAATAATAATAATAATAATAATAATAATAATAATAATAATTCGAGTTTGATATTTGCATTAGTTACCCATGGGTGAGAGAATATTGTTTTCAAGGTATACCTGTTTATCACACTTGTGTCAATGGTTTTAGGGAAGGCAGATGCTGCGTACAGGTAAATCAAGGAAAACTTTGGAGAAAGGAAAACTATATAGTGAATATTAAGACTTCAGGTGGAAGACCACTTCTGTTAAAAGAAGACAAGGCAGAAAGATAGTGGGAACATATCCAACAATTGTATTGAGGGAAAGAAGTAAATGATAAGATTCTGGAACAAAAAGAGGCTGTTGATGCTGATGAAATGGGAGACCCAGTTTTGAAGTCAGAATTCGACAGAGCTTTGAGAGATCCAAATAGGAAGAAGACACCTGGAATTGATGACATATGCTCAGAATTACTGACTGCCATAGGAGAAACCAGCATGGTGAGGTTATTCCATTTAGTGTGCAAGATGTTTGATACAGGATATGTGCCATCCGATATTATGACAGAATGTAGATGTACCTATTCCCAAGACAGCCGGTGCTGACAATTTTTAAAACTACTGTACCATTAGTTTAGTATCTCATGCTTGCAAAATTTTAACACGTAATATTTTCAGAAGAATGGAAAGATAAATTAAAGCTGAGTTGGGAGGTCATTTTTGGCTTCAGAAGAAATGTAGGAACATGTGAAGCAATCTTGACTTTATATCTGATCTTAGAGGATCAAATTAATGACGACATGCCTACATACATGACATTCATAGATCTAGAAAAGGAATTCAGTAATATTCAATAATGTTGGTTTGAGATTCTGAAGTTGGTTAGGATCAGATACAGAGAAAGAAGAGTTATCTACATCTGTAAAAAAGCCAGTCTGCAGTGGTAAGAATCGAGGGCAGTGAGAGAGAGAGAGAGAGAGAGAGAGAGAGAGAGAGAGAGAGAGAGAGAGAGAAAAGCAGCAATCCAGAAAGGAGTGAGGCAAGGCTGCAGTTTGTCCCTTCTCTTTTTCTTTGTTTGTATAGAATAGGTGGTACAGGAAATCAAAGGGGAATTTGGAAATGGAATCACAGTCCAGGGAGAGGAAATTGCAACTCTGAGATTTGCCAATGATATTTTTATTGTCTTGCCAGTTAAATCTGCTATGGTAATGGAGTAAACCATACAACCGGTGTCTCCATGCCGAGTGTTGGGTGGCGGTAAATAGCCTGACCCACTATAAGGACCAACGGCTAAGGGCGGAGGAGTCCTTATAGAAGGAAAATGGGCCCTCAGTGGAGGAAATGCCACTGAAACCCCATATCACCTGTAGCGTCTGTCCTCCAGAGGAGCGGCTACAAAAGGAGTCTGTTCTCCATGTTAGGAGTGGCCTACAAGTTTCGGGTGGCAGTAGCTCTAAAATGCATTTAGGAGTGGCGAACCCATCGTAATAAAAGCCTATGTGATGACAAGTGTACTGAAGCCTTGGAAAATGTTAGGGCGTTCCCCACAAGCGACGTTCAGTTCTTGTGATGCTGGGAGAAATGGGTGACCACAACCAGATATATCAAGATAGCGACCATCAATGTAGTGACACTAACAGGGAAAGTAGAAGAAATTGTACATTTTATGGTTGACAAAGATATAGCATTGCTGAGACCAAATGGAAAGGAAAAGGTGAGAGGAAACTAAAGAAAGGATACACCTTATACTGTAGTGGATGAAGAGAAGCCAAAAATGGTGTAGGTCTCATAATTAGAAAAGACCTAAAGGAACACCTCAAATTGGTGGAAAACATAAATGACAGGTTGATCAAGGTCAGATTGAGACTTGAAACTGGTGTTACAGATATAATTCAAGGGTATGCTCCACAAATGGGAAATACAGATATGGCTCTAGAGGAATACCTTGAATATCTGGAAGGCCATATAAGGACAAACAAGTTGTGATCATAGGAGACATGAATGCCCAAGTAGCTTAGGAAAGGAAAGGAGATGAAGAGATTGTAGGATCATTTGGATATGGGAAGAGAAACAAGGCTGGAGATATTTTGGTAAACTTTTGTAAAAGAAAGCTGATCATTGGTAACACATAGTTTCTAAAGAAAAACCATCAGAAGATAACAAGCTATAGCTGGGATAACAAAATCAAAATTCTGATAGATTACATTTTGGTTGTGAAAGGTAACAGGAAAATGTTGGTAGATCTAACAGCCCTCTCAAGTGAATCTTTTGAAGGAGATCACAGAGTTGTGATAGCTAAGTTAAAGATGGGAAAGATACAAAAGATGACTGAGATTAGATAGATAAAGCTAAGGGTGTGGAACTTGCAGAAGGATATAAATTAGGAGTTCCAGACACACAGTAATACAAGTATACCTAAGGAAGACATCAGAAGGGTCGAAGAAGACTGGGCGTACTTTAAAGCAGTCATGGTGGAGTCTGCAGAAAAGACCTGTGGAAGAGTATCAGGAAGGAAGAAAGACCAAGAAACACCCTGATGGAATGACAGGGTAAAAGATATAATTAAACGGAAGAAACAAGCTTGGGAAAGATGGCTGAGAAACAGAACAACAGAATACAGGCACTGCAAGAAGGAGTGCTCCAAGATGGTTCAAGAAGAGAAAAAGAAATGCTGGCAAAAATTCACTGAATCTCTGCAAGAAGATACAACTGGGAGCAAAAAGATCTTATTCCAGTGGATAAAAAAGAAGAAAAACCCAAGTGAAGGTGTTAACTTCATTAAAAATGAACAGGAGGGAGTGATGACACAGAAGCAAGATATATTGCAGAGGTGGGGAAAATAGTTTGAACGGCTTCACAAAGTCCAAAATACCTCAGTACAAGAAGTAATCAAAGAACCAGATTTAGTGCAGATGGAAGATAAGGATAATGAGGTGTCCATAGCAGAGATTGAGTGGGCTACTAAAAGAATGAAACAAGGCAAGGCAGCCGGAATTGATGAGGTCACCATAGAAATTATAATAGCAGCAGGAGCAGTTGGTCTACAGTGGTTGTTTAGACTCTTCAGAGTGATATGGAGAGAAAAGACTGCTCAGGAGAGTGGACGAACGAGGTCATTATACCAATTTTCAAGAAAGGAGACAGGAAGCAATGTGAAAATTACAGAGGAGTGATGCTGGTACCTCATACACCTATGATCCTTGAAGGAATCTTGGATAAACGAATAAGAGACAGAGGAGAGGGAAAATTGGCAGAACACCAGTATGGATTCAGAAGAGGCAGGTCCACATTTGATCCTATATTTACATTGCGTGTATTGATGGAAAGGTATTGGGAATATGGAAAAGACATGGTAGTAACGTTTCTAGATATTGAAAGGGCATATGACAGTGTCTCAAGGAATTTGGTATGGAAAACATCAGAGGCACAGATTGGGAATGAAACAATGCAGATCGTGATAGCATTGTATCAAAATTGCAAAAGCTGTGTTAGAACCAAAATGGGTCAAACTGAATGGTTCAGTGTTGAGACAGGGAAGTGTGTTGTGTCCTTTACTCTTCATTATCATCATGGATAGAATTCTACATAATATCAAGGAGAAAATGATGGGTGAGCAAGTAAAGTCTATGCTCTTTGCTGATGACATTGTAGTTTGGGGAGATAATGAAGAGGAAGTACAGACACAAGTTGATTTTTGGAATGAGGAGATAAGGAATTTTGGAATGAAGATCAGGACTGCGAAAAGCAAGACTTTGATCATGATGAGAGGTAACAGAAAATCCAGGGGAGTGATAAAACTAGGAAATGAACTTCTTGAAGTAGTGAAAATTTTTAAAGCATGATGTCACAAGATGGAAATTTGGATGGAGAAAATTTATTTAAGAATACAGCAATCTGCAAGTTTCAACCAGTGTGTGAGAGACATTGTGTGGAACAAAGATGTGCCAATGAAGTGCAAGAAGGTTTTATACTCATCGTATAATAAACCTATACTGACCTATGCTTCAGCAGCCTGGATGTTGAATAAGCGGAACCAAAGTAAGATACAAACAGCTGAAATGAGGTTCTTGAGGAGCATACAGGGAAAGACAAGGCGAGATAGAATACAAAATGAGGAAATAAGGAGAAGCATGGGAGTGTGTAAACTTCAAGAAGAGATTGATATAGTAAAGCTAAAATGGGTTGAACACATGCTGAGAATGCCAGGAGAGAGTGTTACCGTATTTTTGTGGTAGGTAGAGGTGAAAGAAGGTGCGGGGGTGAACAGGTCTCAGGCTACGAAATTAAAGTTAATGTAAAATTTAACAAGGTTATATTCTCTTTTCAAAATCAAGAAATAACAAGCATGGCAGGTACAGAGTAGCAAGGCAACAAAAGTACAATTACAGTATTTACCGGATTTGGGCTTCGAACCCCGAACTCACAATTCTGGGGCAATTAGCCCCACTTTACTCCAAAATAAGTTTTAACAGAGGGGCAGAAAACCCCATTCATGCCCAGGAGCACTTGCTCCAAACTACACAGAAAAGCCTCCTCGAGGCATACAACACTCAATTTTCAAGAAAGAGCCACTCGCTCTCAAACTTTAAGCCTATCAAAGGCCACACCAAACTCCAAGTTGTCCTCTAAGGACATAGACACGGGGGTAAAATACCCAACCTACTGAGGTCTATCAAGTGAGAAAAAGGTTAATTACATGACCTCCAAAATAACAATTTGAGAGGAGGCGAACTGCACTCCTAATACATTTTGTTTTAAAACCTAATCTGGCTCTAGGCCACAAATGCAAGGGCAAATCCCATACTAAAGAGGTGACTTTAGAAAGAAACAATTTACATTACGTTAAGGAAGAATCAGATGGGAAAATTAAGTTCACCTCAAAACAATATGAGTGGGAGCTCGAGAGGGTTAAGCACTCTCTATCCCAATATGTAGCTTTAAAAGAGAATAGATGCCAAGAGTCTTTACATTTTAGGGAAAAGTTACATGGTGGAAATGCTTCAGACCCGCCCCGAGAGTTAAACTGCTGAGCTAGCAAGAAAAGAAGTTATTAAACGGCCATTACCTTGTTGTTGAACTGTTGCCCGAAGAAAGAGGCGCTTCCCGCCCCCTGCTAGGTACTTTACACACTGAAAGATGGTACAGAAGTGGCGCCGAGACCCTAAAATCAGCAGTTTATATACTCTCGCAGAAAGTTCGAGGCGTTTCAGGAAAGAAAACACCCGCCCACAATCATTTATTGGTTAGGGTTAAGCAGCATATCCAATTTGAAGAAGAAACACCTTATTGGTCATAAATTAATTAAAGAAATTTGGGATTGGCTAAATTCAAAACAAGGGGAAAGAAAGGGGTATACAGCCAACTTAAACAATACCAGAAAGAAATTTAACAAGAAACAAACTTTTGAAATAAACATTTCTCCAAAAAACAGTTCTTTCACCTTGCACTAGGGTGCACTATTGTAGTTCTTCAGTAGTGTCCTCTAGAAGAGAAAGTTCACACTTCTTACTACAAGCAAAACAAAAATACGTCGAAAACGACCCAGTTCAGAAACTTCAAAATTTCCAAGTAGTGACATCTTCTGGGTAACTTGCAAATTAATACATTAGATAAAGTTCGGAATTCCTCCAGCAGAGGATTTTCAACTGGCGCAAAGTTTGAATTAGCGGCGTGGAGGTGTACCGCCCGGTACAGAGAGAATACCACAGAGAACATTCATGGATACAGAGACTGCAAAGAGGCCTAGGGAATGGCCTAGAATGAGATGAAGGAGCTCTGTTGTGGACTGTACTGCAACTAGAGGAGTCAATAGCAATAAAGTACTAGAAAGGAGTGGTGGAAGGATTGAGTATGGTGGAGGGTTTTGGTACACTACACTACCCTACCCAGAGAAAATCTGGAAAAGGGAATGGATGAAGAAGAAAGAAAGATTGTTATTTTATCTGAGTCTGCAGGAGATGTATAGAATTTATTGAATGGTATGGACCCAGTCTTGAAGAAGGCATACAAGATGAAAATAAATCAGTTCAAAACAAAAGTAATGAGTCAAACAAAATCAGGAGATGCAGGAAATATTTGAATAGGAAATGAAGTTCTGAAGGAATTAGATGAATATTGTTATTTGAGTGGTAGAATAACTAATGATGGCAAAAGTAAGGAGGGCATAAAATGCAGACTAGCACAAGCAAGGAAGGCCTTTCATAAGAAAAGACATTTGCTGACTTTGAACATTGAGGAAAATATTTTTGAAAACTTTCTTCTGGAGCAAGGTAGTGTATGGAAGTGAAACATGGACGATAGTTCATAAAGAAAGCTAATGTAACCATTTGCAATGTGGTATGTCAAAACAACACTAAAGGCGAGATGGGTAGATCGAATCATGAATCATGAATCATGAATCTGCTTGTCATATTCATACCTTGGTCTACCCCTACTGTCCTTACCACCTTACACTTCGCTCAAAAAATAACTGAACAAGTCCTGGGTGTCTTAAAATGTGTCCTATCATTCTATCTCTTCTTCTCATCAAATTTAGCCAAATCAATCTCCTCTCACCAATTTGATTCAGTATCTCTTCATTCGTGATTCAATCTATCCATCTCATCTTCAGCATTCTTCTGTAACACCACATTTCAAAGGCTTCTGTTCTCTTTCTTTCTGAGCTAGTTATCATCCGTGTTTCACTTCTATACAATGCCATGCTCCTATCAATGTTCAAAGTGGGTAAATTTATTTTCTTAAGAAAACTCTTCCTTGCTTGTGCTAGTCTGTATTTTATGTCTCCCTTACTTCTGCCATTGATAGTTATTTTACTACCCAAGTAACAATATTCATCTACTACTTTTAAGACTTCATTTCCTGATCTAATATTACCCGTATCACCTACCTTCGTTTGACTGCACTCCATTACTTTTATTTTGGAGTTATTTATTTCCATCTTGTACTCCTTACCCAAGACTCTGTCGATACCATTCAGCAACTTCTTGAGATCTTTTGCAATCTCAGAAAAAAACAGCAATGTCATTGGCAAATATCAGGGCTTTTCATTTCCTCCTCTTGGATTGTGATCCCCTTTCCAAATTCCTCTTTGATTTCCTTTACTGCCTATTCTATGCAAATGCAGCCTTGCCTCACTCCTTTCTGGATTGCTGCTTCTATTTCAAAGCCCTTGATTCTTATCACTGCAGACTGGTTTTTATACAGATTGTAGATAATTCTTTGTTCTCGTTATCTGAGCCCATTCACCTTCAGAATCTCAAATAGGTTGGTCCAGTCAACATTATCAAATGCCTTTTTTCTATATCTATGAATGCCATGTATGCAGGCTTATCCTTCTTAATTTAATCCTCTAAGATCAGACGTAAAGTCAGAATTGCTTCACATGTTCCTAACATTTCTTTTGAAGCCAAATTAATCTTCTCCCAACTCAGCTTCAACTTGTATTTCCATTCTTCTGCAAATAATACGTGTTAACAATTTGCAGGCATGAGATACTAATCTATGGGGGAATAGTAGTTTTCACACTTGTCAGCACAGGCTTTCTTGGGAATAGGTATAACAACATTCTTTTGAAAGTCGGATGGCACTTCTCCTGTCTTATACAGTACATCTTACACACTAGGTGGAATAACCTTGCCATGCTAGATCTTCTAAGGCGGTCAGTAATTCAGAGGGAATGTCATTAATTCCAGTTGCCTTGTTCCTATTTATGTCTCTCATAGTTCTGTCGAACTCTGACCTCGAAATTAGTTCTCCCATTTCTTGAGCATCTACAGCCTCTTCTTGCCCCAGAACCAAATCATCTCTATCTTTACCTTGACACAACTGTTGGATATGTTCCTGCTATCTTTCTGCTTTGTTTTCTTTCACTAGAAGTGGTTTTCCATCTGAGCTCTTAATATTCATTCACCCAGAGTTCCTTGCTCCAAAGGTTTCTTTGATTTTCTGGTATGCAGCATCTACCTTGCCTACAAGGATACAACCTTCAACATCACTGCACTTCTCCTTCAGCCATTCTTCCTTAGCTATCTTGCTCTTTTTGTCCACTTCATTCTTCAATCACCTGTATTCTTTTCTGCCCTGTTCATTTCTTGTATTCTTGTGTTTTTGTTGTTCATCAATCATGTCTAGTATCTGCTGAGTTATCCATTGATTCTTAGTTGATCTTTCCATCCTTCCTAACATTTCTTCAGCATCCTTACTGACCTCATTTTTCATGACTGTCCATTCTTCCTTTATTGTGTGTGTCCTTCAGCCTTTTCATTTAGTCCTTGTGCAATTTGTTCCTTGAAACAATCCCTCACACTCTTTTCTTTCAACTTGTATGGATCCCATCTCCTTGCATTCCTTCCTTCCTTCAATTTCTTCAACTTCAGATGACATTACATGACCAACAAGTTTGATCAGAGTCCACGTCTGCTTCTGGGAAAGTTTTGCAATCCAGCATCTGGTTTCTGAATCTCTGCCTAATCATAATGAAGTCTATTTGATACCTTCCAGTATCTCCAGGTCTCATCCACGTATACAGCCGTCGTTTGTGGTGTTTGAACCAAGTATTAGCAAGGACTAAATTATGATTGGTGAAGAATTCAACCAGCAGACGTCCTCTTTCATTCCTTTGTCCCAATCCGAATTTGCCGACTGTATTACCTTGTCTTCCTTGGTCTACCACTTCATTCCAGTATCCCATTACAGTTAGATTCTCGTCACCTTTTACTTATTGGATTAAATCGTCTATCTCTTCATATATTCTTTAGATTTCTTTATCATCTGCTGAACTAGTAGGCATATAGACCTGCACTATTGTGGTGGGTATTGGTTTAGTGTCTATCTTGACTACAATAATCCTTTCACTATGCTGGTCATAGTAGCTTACCCACTGCCCTACTTTCTTATTCATTATTAAACCAACTACTGCATTTTCCCTGTTTGATTTTGTGTTGATAATTCCGTAGTCACCTGACCAAAAATCCTTTTCTTCCTGCCAACGTACTTCACTTATACCAACTACATCGAACTTTAGTCTATCCATCTCTCTTTTCAGATTCTCTAACCTACCCCAAAGATTTAAACTTCTAACATTCCATGCTCCAATTCGCAGAATGTCAGTATCCATCTTGCTGATGATCGCCCCCTCTTCTGTAGTTTCCACCCGGAGATCCAAATGGGGGACTATTTTACCTTCGAAACGTTTTACCCGGGAGGAAGCCATTATCAGTACATCATTCATACAGAGAGAGCTGGATGTTCTCGGGAGTTTGTTACGCTGTAGTTTCCTGTTACTTTCAGCCGTGTAGCAGTATCAACACAGCTAAGCCATGTTGAGTATTATTACAAGGCCGTATCAGTCAATCATCTACTTTCGAAAGGCTGCTACTCCCCTTTCGATGAGCTGTTCGTTAGTCCAGTCTCTCAACAGATACGCTTCCAATATGGTTGCACCTGCGGCTCGGCTATCTGCTTCATTGGGACGTGCAAGCCTCCCCACTGCGGCAAGGTCACATGGTTCGCAGGGGAGGAATGAAGAGATACTGAACTGAATTTGTGAGAGGAGAATGATTTGGCAAAATGTGGTCAGAAGAAGAGAGAGGATGCATCTTCAGACAGCCTGGACTTGTTGAGTTAGTTTTTGAGGGAAATGTAGGAGGTAGGAACGGTAGGGGTAGACCAAGGTATGACAAACAGATTAGAGTAGATTTAGGTTGTATTAGTTACACAGGAATTAAAAGTTGAGCACAAGATAGGGTGGCATGGAGAGCCACATTAATCCAGTTTATGGACTTATGACCCAAATGACAGTAATCATTGTTAGTACAGGGCTATAATGTCTCAGCAGGTGTCCAGTCAGCATGTTTCTTCTCCCCTTGATATTAGACATGAGCTGTCTCTTCCTGCCTATTCTTTCCAGAACTTCCTCATTCATAATTTTATACCTCCAACTTACCTTCAGCATCCTCCTGTAGCTCCATAGTTAAATGCATGGACTCTTCTTTCTTCCTTGGCAAGAATGGTCCACGTTTTGCTGGCATTTTGTGCTATAGGCCTACTCCAGGCACAGGAATCTTTTCCGAACTTCCAGTGATATACTTGTGGATGCTAATAGGTATTTCTTTTTGAGGAATGTGACTTTAGGTTTTATTCATGATCTCATTTTGTTTGAGGACCTTCCATCTCTTGTGTCCGGCTCCAGGCCTTCAGTCACAAGGGTCCTGGGTTCGATTTCTGGCAGGATCGGGAATTTAAACGTAGGCTTAATTGATTAATTCCATTGGAACACGGGGTGGGTGCATGTATCGTCTTCATCATCATTTCATCCTTTTCACAACATGCAGGTTGCCTACGGGCATCATTTCAAAAGACCTGCACCTGGCAAGCCAATGTCCTCAGACATTCCTGGCACTAAAAGCCATACACCATTTCATTTCATCTCTTGTAATTTTGCTACCAAGGTAAAAAAAGAATTACTGCATCCAGGGCTTGTTTTCCTAGTTGTATCTTTGTCTGTCTTTTACCTCCTTTCCCACATACCAGTATCTTTGTTGTCTTCTTGTTAATTTTCATGTTATATGTTTCCAAAATGTGTTAAATCTTGAAGGTCTTGCGTACTTTCTGCCCCTGAATTCTTACTCCTTTGTCTGGAGCTTCCTTTATTTCATTGAATGCTTTTTCTATGTGAACGTTGAATATGGGTGGTGATAAGCATCGTAGTCCACACATTTTCAGGAAGCCTGTATAGCCATTGTACAGTTGTGGTGTCCTGGAAAACTGCTTTAGTTATAGTTTTTGTTGTGCCTGGGAATGTCTTATTAGCTCATTTTACAATGTTCATCATTAAAGATGACACTGTTATTCTTGCTCCCTTGTGTATTTTCCCTGTGTATTTTTCTCAGATACCAGGTGAGCCATAAACTTGGCTGGTGTAGGCCTACTGTTAAACATCTTTATAACAAAAAAAGTAGTGAAACCTGTTTGTTCTGCAAGCAATTGCTCTACATTTTAATGTGTAGTAACACAGTTGTCTGAATTTGAGCAATTTTAAAAAAAAATCCCAGTAGGCATGTAACTGCCCCTCATGAATCCAATAAGAAGAACATGATTGTGTTTTTTTTTCTCTCTTTTGATGTATCTCAGTATAATAATTGAAAACCCATTTAACTGATTTTAAAACAGCTGGTATTCTGCTTCAGAGCTTTGTTGAAAAACTGGTACTGTGTTATAATATACACTCTTCTTTGAATTGAAAAGAAGAATCACATTAATCTTTCTATCAACATGGTACTGCACATTCATTCACCACAATCTCTTTGTTATCTACTAAATAGTTACTGTAAGAAAGATCTCCATCTCATGACTCAGTCTCACTATTACGTAGATGGCAGTATCTTCAAGAACATTAACTCATATAGCCAGGTAGTAAAGTCCTTTGATTTTTACTGACATATATGTAGTGCACTTTATTTTAAGGCATGAAACTTCAGAATATCTTGACTTCATCTGACAACAATTTGCTGTTTACCACTTCCTCTCTTCCAGATAATTACTGATATTTCTTACCTAATATAGGTGCAATGCTCCCTTTAATGTCATGACTTTCCTTCTTGCCCCATATGCAGAAATTTTGCTTGGAAGTTGTTACGTCTTTGTTAGATGTTTTATTTGGCTCATGTTTCTTGTTACCGTGGTTTGGTGGACCAGCAGAGGTGAAAGAAGGTGCTGGGATGAATAGGTCTAACTACAAAGTCAAAGTTAATTTAAAATTTTAACAAAGGTTATATTTTGAGAAGAAACAACAAAATTATAACAACTTTTCACTTGGTAAAATAGCAATTTTGGAAACAAGACTTAGAAAGATCCAAGATTTCAGAATTTTAACACTCTTGGGCTACAAGCCCTAGTATTATAATTTTGAGCTCCTAGCTCAACTTTTACAGGTGAGCACAAATTGTTCAAAGGGCAGAAAGCCCCTAATCCCTGGAGCACTTGCTCCCAACTTCAAATATCAGGCCTCCCAGAGGCACAGTTACCACACTAGAAAAGAGCTGACACGCTCTCAGGTTTTCAAGCCTATTTAAGGCAATACCAGAAACTTACAATTATTTGCCATCAAGGCACAACTTACAAAAAAGAAACAGGGGTATCTTGTACCCAACCTACTAGGCCTTAGCAGAAAAGAACAGGTTAAGTAAATGGCCCGAAACACCAAATTGAATGGAGGTGTGTACTTGCACTCCTAAATATGTATTCTTAAAACCTAAAAGGCACTAAGCCGATGAAACAGGGGCTATTCCCAAACTATGGGGGTGACTCGAGTAAGAATAATTTAATACATTACGGAAAGGAAGAAAACCAGTTACAAAACGTAGTCACCTCAAACCAATATGAAGGGGAGCTCGAGAAGGTAAATCACTCTCTATCCCCGAATTACAGTTACAGATTTTATGAAATTTTCACATTAGCCGGCAGAATTTACATTTTAGAGAAGTTGGTTACATATTAAAGTTTCAGACCTACCCCTCGGATTAAACTGCGGAGCTAGCAAGAAATAAAGATGTTAAACGGCCATTACCTTGCTGAAGAACTGCTGCCTGCTGAAAGAGGCACCTCCCGCCTTCTGCTTCACCTACACACACTTAGTTAGATGTTGATCAAATGGCCAAGAGACGTGAAAATCCGCAGTTTATAAACCCTCGGGGAAGGTTCGAGACCTTTCATGAATAATCAAGCCACACGCTCTCAATTTTATTGGACCATACAAAATTTACACTCAAAGTCGAAGAAGAAATCCAGGATTGGTCGGAAATTAATTACAAAAATTAGCGATTGGCTGGATTCAAAACTGGCGGAAAGAAAAGATAAATATTGCCAACCCAAAAAACGAATGAACAAAATTTAGTAAAGAAAAAACTTATGAATACAAAATTTCTTCAAAAAAGTTCTTTCACTTCCCACCAGGGTGCATGATCATAGTTTTTGTAGTGACATCTGTTGTTGAAAGTCCAAACTTCTTGATAAAAGGTAACCAAAACATGTTGAAATTCACACAGTCCTGAAGACTTCACAATCACAAAATTAAGGTAGTGACATCTTCTGAGTAAAAGTTTAAGGAGGTCTAGTTCCAAGTTCACTGTTCTTCCAGTAGAGGAGGTTTTATTGGCGCAAGATTTAAATGTGTGGCGTAGAGGTGTACCTACCGGTACAGTTCTAATGACCAGTCTGGTATAAGAATATCAGAACTTCAACAAATCAGCAGCTTCACCACAATTTTTTCATTTTTGTGTTTTCAGTTTCACTTTTTTGCTCCTACAGTCACTTCTGAAATAATATAAATTCATCAGAGTAGAGCACTGAAACATTTTCAATAATAGATTTGACCACAGGCTGCACAACCAACGATATGTAACTGTGTTATTCTGATGAAGCCAACAGCTGACATATTGCGAGACCAAGGTGAAGAGTTTAATGCAAAAATCATTTATACAGTCCCTATTATTAAATTGTTAGTGGATCAGTCTTGTTGCGAATGCCTATTTATTGTCAGTTTTAAACAGCTAAATTTATGTTTAATTCAACAGACACACGGGCTTATTTATAATGGGAACCGACCATTTGGGATGCATTTAAATTAAATTAAATTAAATTAAATTAAATTAAATTAAATTAAATTAAATTAAATTAAATCTGTATTGAAAGTTTTGTTCTCTATGTAGGTTGTTGGTACCTGTGTATTTGATATGTTTTATATTTATGCACTTTTATTATAATAGCATATTTAATTTTGTAGTTATTCACCAAATAGTCAAAATAAGTACAGTACGATTCAAGCTCCATATTCCCCAAATAAATTCTGTAGCTCTCACTATGTTACTACACTGTTAGTTATTTGCCATCAAGGCACAACTTACAAAAAAGAAACAGGGGTATCTTGTACCCAACCTACTAGGCCTTAGCAGAAAAGAACAGGTTAAGTAAATGGCCCAAAACACCAAATTGAATCAGTTAGCTGGTTTGTTTACCAAATTTAACTTGACTGTCATTTTATGAAACTTAACTCTCTGGTTATTGGATCGAAGATATCCTGCACTTTAAGAGACAGTGTCTCAGTTGACTCTGATTGAATAAACATAATTTTGTGTTGAGAATTTTAAACTCTTTATCATTCTGACCATCTGTGTTTTTCTATTCATGAGTATTCTCCTGTGTTTCAAACACCACTTTTCTTGTACACAGTGAACAGTGATATAATTATTATCTTTCATGTCCAGAATCCATGATGTCCATAGAGATTGATTGATGCTTTGTTAACTATGTTCTCATTTGCAAGAAAATTATCTTCTTGTGTGCAGGGTTGACCTAGATTTGCACAAGTTGGCAAATGCTGGGAATCTAGAAATATCTGACTGGAAGACAGGGTGTTTTCTCTTTCTGGGAGTATCTCCCTGTTGCTTTAAAATGCTTTTGCATTTTAGAACTTATGTATGGAACTGGTTTAAAGTATTCCATAGGGAGAAGACAAATTGTGTCCTGGTGGTAGATCTTTCTTGAGTGGAACAATGGCAGATTGATTCGTGGCTCTCCATTTCTCTAGCCCTTAGCTTCCCCACTTCTTTCAATATGTCTTGTTCTTGCCAGGAAGCTTGATGAGTCTAGATCTGGCTCTTTAATAGCCATACAGTTGGTGTCAAGGGTCTGTCTCGTGCTTCTTCCTCTCTGCCTCTGCAACAACTTCTCTTCTTATTGTGGGTGGACCGAGCTCGATAGCTGCAGTAGCGTGAGTGCGGCCAGTATCCGTATTCGGGAGATAGTGGGTTCAAACCCTCCTGTCAGCAGCCCTGAAGATTGTTTTCTGTGGTTTCCCATTTTCACACCAAGCAAATACTGGCCACGGACGCTTCCCTCCCACTCCTAGCCCTTTCCTGTCCCATCATCGCCATAAGATCTATCTGTGTCAGTGCGACATAAAGCAACTTGCAAAAATATTGTGGGTATGTAATGCCAGCAAGAGGGTAGAGATAGCTTTGAGGTAAACCATTTGGTTGAGGGCTGTGTCAAGCTGCCTTGCATGAGCTGATGCACCCCATGCAGGAGCAGCATACTCAGCTGTAACAAAACGGAATGCCCAGGTTGATTATATGAGAACTGCTGGTTGTGTTTCCCATGTTTTCCCAGTAAGCTTTTGCAGGAAATTGTTCCTTTAGTTCTTGTTTGAAGCAGTGTGGCCAGAATGTAATAATGTATCCAAAGTAACCCTGAGATATTTTGTATTGAAGCAATGTTCTAGCTGCTGACCATGACAAGAGAGATTCAATTTCTTCCTCAGTTTCCAGTAGTATAGATGGAATGAGCAGACTTGGTTCTTTGATGTATACGGTATCAGGAAGTTGTCATAATAGTTTTGGATTTTGTCAAGAAACTAGCAAATTGAAGATTGTTAATTATATGCTTACCTGTTTGATTTGCAGAATGTTCGAGATCACCTGACGGCATGTAGCCTTGCTGGAATCCTGCATGAATGCGTTTCTCCTAGATCAGGTACTGTATACTGTACATGTTTTTGAATATTTGGTTTTTAGTACGCAGATATCCGATTGAAAACAACTACAATCCTCGCCAATTGTCAGAAGTATCAATCCAGCGGATTGCAGTTTGTTGAATAGTGAAATCAATCTAATGTGTAATAACTTAAGAAGAGACATGTGGTGACCTCATGGTCCTAGCTGAATTTAATAACTCATACTAGACTCTTCTTTTTCATATATCCTGTCTGATTCCTCATGATGAATTCATGTTCTCTTCTAACTGTGTTGGTATGTTCACAAAATATAGGTCTTTCATATTGTAGCATACCATGGTTCATCACTTTCTTTAACTATGCAGGGTGGAAATATATTCTCCTTGTAGGTGGGGGTGATAGAATACATCCGTGGTATCTCCTACAATCATAAGAGGCAACTAACAGGGGTACCCTGGGACCTCTCAACTTGGAAGTATAGGTTGGTGACCATGGGTCCCCTTAGCTAAGCATAACACTGAATTCACTTTCTTGTGCCCATCTCCTTGCTTTCATCTTTCCTATCTCCCATTGTCCTCCAAACCTGCTGATGATCAATTTCATCCTCTGATTTGTTTAAGAGATGATGGTTGCCCAGTTATACTTTTTCTTAAAACAGTAATCACCACAACCACAACCACCCAGAAATGTATGGGTATGTTCAAGCATTGGTACGTTATAGGGAAGCAGTAAATTAGCATCAAATTTAAAGTAGCTACCGTAATCCAACTGATGTTACAGATCCTCTGGGATCCTTCACTACCTGTATAGGGGCAGCCAAATGAAAACCAAACACCCACTATAACGTGATAATGGAATGGTTTTGTTCAAAAGTAAAAGCATTAATACATTTATCCCACTGGGAAACAAGATGATCAATTCCAGTTTTGTAGAAAGAGGTAGGTTGCTGATGGATCTGCTGCCTTGCACTTCCTTGCCTTTCTTCATTACAAGTAATCATATTCATATTGGTCTGTATTGTATATATACGAGTATAACTTGAGAAAAATATGTAGTTTTAAGCACCTAATCAATATGCAACACTATATTCTGACGAAATTATTTATGAAATAATAGTGGACATGTTTTGGCTCTTGGAGCCATCATCAACACATAATCACGTCAAACATTTAAATTTGGAAGAACATAGATGTGAGGAACTTTTTTAACATTAATATAATATTGAAAGATGTATGGAAGCAGTAATGATATTTAAGATAAATAAAAATAAAATATAGGAGTTCATTGATGGCTGTATGATGCTGCAGGGCATCATGTAATAATCTCATTGAGAAGAATATACTTAGGTGTAAAGCTGTTGCATCAAATGTGGCATCCTCTTGTCAGTGTTGACATCTTCATATGTTCATCGTATCATTTGTTTATATGTAAAATATGAATAGGTTTAAAGATGTTTCTTATAAAATGGAAAAGTGGATTGATATTAAATGATTGGGATGGAAGTTGAAAGTTGAATGTATGTATTGGTTAAAAGAAGGTGTGGGGAGTGGGGGTGAGGGAAAGTTAAAAAATAGAAAGGTAGGGGATATGAAATTGGTATGGATTGGATATTTTTGGTTTGAAGTTGTATTGGAAAAATAATTCCAGAATCTGAGATTTGTGCCACACCTAATTACTTTCATATTTTACTTTCTGATATATTCTTTACGATGTCATAGATCAGTCGATTGTGACTGGTTAATGTTCTGTAACTTGACGTGTAGTTCATCCTGATTAGACAGATGGCACCTCATGTAATGATGGATTGCCAAAGCATTTCTTTCTAACTTATCTCTTATTCTTTTGCTCTTTGATCTGGGGACAAGAATGGCTTGGATTAAAAAGATGGAGGCACTGGGCTACGAGATGATTCTCATCTCTTTCAACTGATATTTTAAAGACATTCATAATTTACCCAGTATGACTCTCTGTTTTGAGTCAGTGTATATGATTACTTAGAATCTATGGATTCTGTTCCTTCAAGTTTTAGGTATTTATCTTATTTTCCTTTCCTTAGCTTGGCATAGTTATGCTGGTTTAGTGTGCTGAGAGATCCCTGTTCTGTATATAATGCTTTTATATATTTGCTGCAGACTTATTTCAGTGTCCTTTCTTTTCTTCACGTCTGCTTCTTATGTATTCGTTCCTACGTAGGGGCGGAAGGTAACACTGATGCATTTGATCCGTGCGTGTGTAATGAGTTTGTTTTTGGTTTATGATTGGAGACCTTTTATATTCTCTTCAGCTTAGACGTCTGGCTTATGTTCTGTAATATGGTTTAATGCTGATGCTGTACGATTCATGTTCGCCTTTATGTGCGATGTGAATATGTCATGTAGCGTGTGTGGTGTTATTTGGTTATAGTGTTGACTGGGTGAGCCTGACCTATATTGCAGTGACCCAGATATCTGATCTGTGTTCTCAGATCAAGCTCATAAGCCATCGACCGACTCTTGTCATGCTGTTACGGTTCTTATCGTAACATATCTTGATACTATATTCTTCTTCTTCTTCTTCTTTTATGACCACATAGGATCACTTTAGTCAGTCCGTCGTTCAGGTCTCTTTGAAGGGATTGTTCGGGCTTTGCGGTCCTCCCAGTACTTCTTCAGACGCTCCGATCTTCGTGCCCTTTCCTCAGTTGAAAATGTGCGTGTTGTTGGTTTGTTTTGTGTAAGGGTAAAGCGGAGGTTTGTATTCTTGAGTTTTGTATTCAATTTTATCTTATTTTTGGTGTCTTCTGTTGTAATATTATAATATTTTACTTTGCATATTTGGTCTCCCCGCGCACGTGCGCACGCGTGTGTGTAGGTATTGTGTGATTATCGGATCTGTGTTATTTTGCAGTGCATTATGGATGTTGCTTTTGTCATTATTATTGTTATTATTTTATCTTACCTTTGTTTGCGGTTTGCTCAGCCAATTTATTTGTCTATTTTGGGATCTTATTCTCATTTCTACTTGTTTCAGTTGACTCATGTTTATTTGCTTCTGTAACTATGGCAACTCTTTTTAACCTTCTTGTGTTCCATATTTGTTCGTTTTTCTGCCGGTTTTACTTCACTGGCATTTTGATTTCTGGGGGATACAGAACTCTTTGGAGATTGTAGGGAGCCATGTTCCTTTTTTCAAATAATTGATTTAAGCCTTGTCTTGTCTGGGGAGCTGTAATAATATTTTTGTTCTTGTGTGAAAGCTGCTACTTTCACCTCCTATTGACGTCTTTCCCATGGGAAGGAAATGCTTTGCATCGAATTTAGTTACCACTGTCTGGAAATAATTGAATATAACTGTGTCACTTTTCATGATACCTGTGTTGCGTCAGTGTAAAATTTCATGAGATTGAGTTTAACAAGCCAAACAATTCGATTGTGATTAAGATACCCTCATGGGTATCAGTCTCCCTGTATCTCCCCATTTTGCATGTTTTGTGCCCACATTTTAATTCTTTTGCCAATCTTATGTTAATAAACCTTATTCATCTTTAATTGATCTCTGCTTTGGGTACATGCCTTTTATACTTTATTTCTTTGGTCTAAGAGGCGGGTTCAGCTCCTGGCAGTTTCTAGCCAGTTTCAACCGGTGCACAGTTATAGGTAGGTAGGTAGGTAGGTAGGTAGGTAGTTGGGTGATGTAGATTTCATTTAGATTGAGGGTTGGGTTTTGATTTTGGTCAATGTTAATAAATAAGTTTTCATAAATATTGAGTAATTTGCCTTTATTACCGTAGTGAAGGGTTTCAGTCCAACTCATTGGCTGAATGTTCAGCGTTGAGGCCTTCGGTTCAGAGGGTCCTGGGTTTGATTCTCGGCCGGGTTGGGGATTTTAATCACCTCTGATTAATTCCTCTGGCCTGGGGACTGGGTGTTGGAACTTGTCCCAATAATTTCCTCTTCATATTCACACTACACTACCAACCGCCACAGAAACACGCAATAGTGATTACATCCCTTCATATAGGATTGGCGTCAGGAAGGGCATCCGGCCGTAAAACAAGGCCAAATCCACATGTGCGACACATTTCACACCCGCGACCACACAGGTGTGGGAAAAGCGGTAGAAAAAGAAGACCGTAGTGAAGAGTTTCCATAACTTGGTCTATTGTAGGAAAGGAATGTCCATAATTAATCATGTGTTTGCTCATAGCTGAATATTTATTATAATTGGAGGTGCTAAAATATTCTAAATACCTTGTTGAAAAGTTTCTACCTGTCTGACGTTTGTAACTGGTATTGCAATATTTATGGGTGAGTAAGTTTGGAAATTCCTGAATATGATCATTTATTTGAAATGTTGATATGGATGTTGAAAATAATTTGAAATTATTATTAATATTTTAAAAAAACAATGATAATATATGGCATTTAAATAAATTAGTGACATTATTATTATTATTATTATTATTATTATTATTATTATTATTATTCACGTTATTCGCTTTACGTCCCACTAACTACTTTTACGGTTTTTGGAGACGCCGAGGTGCCGGAATTTAGTCCCACAGGAGTTTTTTTACATGCCAGTAAATCTGCTGACACGAGACTGACGTATTTGAGCACCTTCAAATACCACCGGACTGAGCCAGGATTGAACCTGCCAAGTTGGGGTCAGAAGGCCAGCGCCTCAACCGTCTGAGCCACTCAGCCCGGCATTATTATTATTATTATTATTATTATTATTATTATTATTATTATTATTATTATTAAAGATGATGGTTGAATATTTCTTTTCTTCTCGTTTAGTTGTGTTATTGAGTGTAGTTTTAGGTTTATTTTTTATTTTATTTCTATGATATCCGTTTTCTTGGGCTATGGTAAAGATTGTTTTTAATTCTTTCTTGTAGTTATTTTTGGAAAGAGGTGTGTTAAAAGCTCTATAGATCATACCATCAAAAGCTGCTTTTTTGTAGGACCATGTGTGTATGGAATCTTGTCTGATGGTGTTGCTTGTATATGTTGGTTTACGATAAATGGCATATGGGAGTGAGTCTTTTTGGGGTTTTGATAGATAAATCTAAGAAATTAAGTGTGGAATTACTTCCTTTTTTCAGTAGTAAATTTTATATAAGGATCTAATTCATTGAGGTAGTTGAGTATAGTGGTACTGGTTGTGATTTGTTCATCAATACTGGTAAAAATATCTCACAAAATGTATCCAGAGAAATATAACATTAATTTTGTTGGTGATCATGTTGTATTCAAGATTATCAATATACATTTCTGCTATGATCCGTGAAGCTGGTTCAACCATGGGGAGACCATTTTGTTGGTAAATTTTATTGTTAAATGTGAATTAGTTGTTATATAGTACAAATTTAAAATGTTAATAAATTCATTAATCTCTGAGGTACTCAAATGGCTACGTTTTTGTAAATAGTCATTTATAAGAACAGTAGTTTCTTTTATTGGGATGTTAGAGTATATATTGATAATATCAAAGGAATGTAAAGAATGTGTAGGTTGTACTGTATATTTAAATCTCTTGTGATACTGCAAAAATCACTGAATTCTTAATACTTGTTTTATTGTTTGTAGATTTTATTGAGAACATTGTATATATATTGAGGT
The DNA here is from genome assembly GCF_040414725.1 of Anabrus simplex. Taxonomy (NCBI): domain Eukaryota; kingdom Metazoa; phylum Arthropoda; class Insecta; order Orthoptera; family Tettigoniidae; genus Anabrus; species Anabrus simplex. Next base: position 55,147,207 of record NC_090269.1, read on the forward strand.
AATTTGTATGTAGGGCTGTTCGCCAAAAATGTGAAAATCACAAGGTGAAAGATCCGGGCTGTACGAAGGATGTTGAAGTGTTTCCCAACCAAATTGCTGAAGCGTAGCCTTTGCCAGATTTGAAGTATAGGGGCGAGCATTATCATCCAACAGGATGACTCTGTCAGACAGCATTCCAGGGCGTTTTGACTTTATGGCGCATCACAGTTTCAGCGTATTTTCTTCATAGCGCTGCACATTGATTATGGTTCCGAGTTCAAGGAAGTTGAAAAGCAGAGGACCAATGTAGTCAAAGAGGGAGGTCGTCATGACTTTACTGGAACTTGTGTGAACAGCTTTGGATTTCTTTGGCAGGGGAGAGTTGCGGTATTTCCACTGTTGGCCTTGCAGTTTGCTATCGGGCTCGAAATAGTGGCACCACGTTTCATCCTCTGTAACAATACGGGACAGACATGCATACTCTTCCTTGTGGTACCACTGCATATGACTTGGACATGACGCCATTCTGTCAATCTTTTGTCCCTCCATCAGTTGATGTGGAACCCACTGCGCACAAATTTTGTGGAAATGCAAGTGATCTTTGATAATGGCATGAACGGAGCCATGGCTAATGCCGACCTGAACATGAATTTCTTCCTCCGTGATTCGTCGGTTTTCCCGGATAAGGCCATCAATCCACCCTATCTCATCAGGAGTGATGGTTCGATGGGTCTATATCAGGCATGCATCGCCATGGCAGATCTTGTGTTTTAATAACCTGTGTGCATGGCTGATTCTAGCATTGTATACCACTTGAGATGTTCTGTTTCGGAGCCATTGTACCACAAGTAGATCTTCAATATGGACAAAAAATGAAATTTATAACCTACCGTTATAGTTATCGAAATACTGTTGAAATGGCCATCATTTAGGTAAACTTCCTATGGGCTGCATCCCTTTATGCCATTAGCTCTTTCAGTTCCACAGTAAGCCATGGTGCAGGAACTTGTGTCCCCTGACTCTTTTTAGCAGGGCGTATTTGTTGTAGAGTCCAATCGAGCACTCATTTAGTTTACCTATTTTATCATCATTGTTGCGGCTGTCAGAATGTGTTGTCATGGGACACCGAATGCATCTTTGGTAAGCAAAATATGTCTGTTTTTGAGAGATGTGTCTGTATGTGATAGTCCTTGGTTTGGTCTTACTGCATTTTAAAGAGTAGGTCAGGTAAATAAGGTCACAAGCTTAAATTCCTGGTACTGATGTCTGACTGTGTTGTAGTACTTTATCATTGTTCTTGACCGTCACTGAATGAAGTGTCATGTAAGAACTGTTTGTATGATGCATAGGGGTCTGTTATATGGCCATATCACATGATGTAGCCCTGTTCAAAAGTTGTCAAGCTTCAGCACTATTGTTGTTTCCTAAGCCATTACCAAAGTCATCCATAGTAATTACATGTTGGTATTGTGGCAAAACTCTTTACAGTACATACTCTGTCTTCCAGATGCCCAACATTAGGAGGTTTGTACACAGTGCAGCGAGTGATTTCTGATATACATGTAATTAATCTCATAATATAACTGCATTGAAGATGATATATTAAAATTATAAAATTCTTTTATTTACAACCACCTATTCAATACAATACAATACAATACACTCATTGAATTATGAAATAATCATGAAGTGTCTTAAATAATGGGACATGTTTCATTCGGCATTGCACATCATCAGCTGTTAATGTACAAAGACTAGGTCAGGGCCCTGAGCTTAAAAATGATCAAAATAGTGTCCTCATATTAAAAGAATAACAATGTCATAATAAAAAGTAATAATATAACATTACACTTAGATTGTAACAAAATATGTACAGATTAATAGCGAGAATTTGTTGTGGAATACATTAAATGATGGTAATCTGTGAAGTTAAAAACAATCATGGGGTTGTTAAAGTAAAACAATAGATATTGTGGTCATTAAAACATACGTCAATATGTGAAGCATGGATTAATTATTGAGGATAGAGTTCCTTCAAATTACGTAAAAACAAGAGTTGAAATAGAGTTCATTAAATATCACGAGTCCAAATTGAACCAGTCAAAAGGCGCATAACGAACAAACTAAGGTTGATGTATGACGTGAACTCCAATAGTTGCGAATTCCATAGGAGAGATGATCTTGATGTCAGAAGGAAATACAAGTTAAACTAATCAATATTCACGCGCTAGCAATACAACCAAAACTGTATGTAACGTAGAACACCAATAATGGACTCATTAAAGAGTAACGACGATTTTGAATATAGGGAGAGTTCTAGCAATCCTTAGGTAAAATAGAGCAGATTATGGCACAAATTGGAGTTTGGAATCCCATGGGACTAGTGTGAGGTGTCTGCTAGCGTTGGCACCTAAGGATTGCTAGAACTGGTTGTAAATAAAAGAATTTTATAATTTTAATAAATTGATTTCTGATATGCTATGGTTATTTCAGGTAGCATAAACACTGGTTTCATATTATATTGGTTGTCTGAACATGCAATTATTTTAGGTTTTAGACTAGTTTTAACGATTGTGGCCACTCCACCTCACTTTTCTAGTGTCCCATCATTGCGTAGAAGAGTGAAGCCCAGTATGTTGAATGCTCTAGATGGGGTCAGTTGGGTGAGGTGGCTTTCAGACAAAAGAGTTACATCAAATATGTCTGAAATTATTTTTTTCAGTTCATGGAAGTGAGCAGACAGAGAATGTACTGTACCTTTACAGTATGTATACATGCTATGTGTAGCAGGTTTCTAGTTTAGAGGGGACAAGAGTTTCCCAGATATGCCTGAGTGCTGCTGGTAGGTCCCTGGTGTGTTACTGCACAAGTCCGCAGTAGATTAGGAGAGAGAGTAGAGGAAACACTTTCACAAATGGTAGGAGAGTTATTTCTAATGTCTTTGATCTGGGGAGTAAGCCTGCTGCTGTCCCGTTGGTTTATATAGCTACAAGCTTAAGACATTTGAACTACAGTAAGCTAAACAAGAATAAATGATAATCTAGTAAACTATTCATCATCATCATCATCATCCTAAACCATCTCCAGTTTCCCGGGTGTGGTATATGAGCCTCCTCCATCTCATCCTGTCCTTGTACCATTCTTCCTCCACCAACTTGTCCCAATCATGACCTCTCAGCTAAAATTGAATGATATGGAGAGAAATAAAATATGGACTAATATAGGAATATAAAGCACACAGTTAGGTGCACTCTGTTCTGTGAATTGTTACACTTAGCTGCTGTCTTTCTGTCCGTAGCAATGCCACTCAGCTCGTTAATTTTAATTTTACTCTCATCTCATTTCTTAATGATAAGTTCCAACAACTGCTCTGGTTAAAATGGAGAATAGCAGCCTTAAGAACTGATAATCTAATGAGATCCTCGTAAATAGTTAATAGGTGTACCTTTCTATTTTCGCTTACTGCAAAACACTTTCTGCCTTATAAGCCAAGATGTGAATTTAGCAATGATTGGCTTAGTTTTCCCTGGAGGTTTAAATTTGACTCGATGACTCCTATTGTCTTACAAATTCACATTCATGCCTATATCCTTAAAAACATTTGCTGAAAGTTTGTCCCTATTTTCACTCACCCTTTCCTGTGCCCTGAAGATTCTAATGTTAGCTCTTCTACTCTACTGTTGCACAGAGTTTCATCTTGCAGCAAATTCTTCCCTCATCTTGCAGATTTCTTTATCCTGGCTCTCAAGTTATGCGTTCAGTTCTGCCACAATTTCAGAATTAAACTGGACAGATTTTTGTAGTTCCTTCCTGATGAGTTCAATCACACTCTCCAATATGGCAGCTAATATCTCTTCAAGGCACTTACCAAAGCTGATGGTTTCATTGAGTGTGCTTTAGAAAATGCTGCTTAATATTAATGCTATCAGGTCTATTTGGTAACATTATTCAAGAATCTATTTTAATCCGTAGGTAAATATTGATGGTTTTTTGACTGAACAGTGTATCACACACTTGTGCACCACTTCGTAAATATCTTAGAATAATTTCTTTAGAATAATACCTTCTAATTCACTTTAACTGAGGAGCTGGTCTTATGCATGTTTGTCACACATGATCATCTCAGATATATAATCTGTAATCACCACACTGCATGCCAAAAGCTGGATTAAATTTGAAAACTTTCTGCAGTGTACATGTGGGGTGAGGGCATATGACACTGTTGGTGGTGATTCATCTTCAGTTGGTGATGTTAAACCTTGAGCAGATCCCTTAGTGTTATTTGACAGGAGTAGGATATGTACCAACCACTACCACCACCACCACCACCACCACCACCACCACCACCACCACCACCACCACCACCACCACCACCACCACCACGTGCGCAGGTCGCCCATGGGTGTCGAATAGAAAGACCTGCTTTAGGATTATGTAATGTTTTAACTATCATATTATTTGACTTATTTTCACTTTTTCATTCTGTGTTTAGATCATTCTGCTTTAAAATGTTTGCTATATTCTTCCTAAAATATGATTATTTTTGTGCTAAGGTTTGAATTGTATATTCTTTGAGACTGTGATAGTGAATCTGGGGGGAAATATTTTTTAGTCAAAACAGTTCAGGTTGATGATAGATTTTTCCAGTGTGTACATTATTAGTGTGTCACTCATGTAGCATTATGATTGTCATCTCACTTGGTTCAGTTGTTCTCTATTAATAAACTACCAACTTTGGTAACATTGTTGCCATTAATGCTATTAATGCTATCAGGTCTATTTGGTAACATTATTCAAGAATCTATTTTAATCCGTAGGTAAACAGCGGACCCCAGCAGTAATCCAGATGATCGCCATGAACACTACCCAGTCACTGGTGAAACTAGTGGTACAGTTACAGGTTAAGGAGACTCATATGGCTGATCTCCTGTTTCATGAGCTCATTTGTGTTCTGGCTCAACTTGCTCAAAAAGGTACTCACTGTAATATCAGTTTCTTATGCTAATACACTCAATTTTACATGCTTCATAATGTTGTATGTATTCACTGTAGAACTAAGTAATTTGTAAATGAAACAACATATGACACCATTACATATTGCACTATTGTGATTTCACTCATTTATTCTAGGATGTAATCAAGGCTTTCTTGACCCTAAAAACTAGACATTATGATATATTACAGCCCTAAGCTAATAAATATCTGTAAAATGTGATTAATTGACAGAGTTCTGTATTCCGCACTTAATAGAAATTCCACCTTGCATTTATAGTTCCAAGAGATAAAGTGTACCATTTTGTAAACTTGACAAATAAAATGTGGAAAGAATTTTTGGAAAATATGAAAGAGGAAAGAGACACTGGAGCAAAACACTGTGCATTTTGAGACTGGCAGTCTGGTGTCATTCAGTAGATAGCTAGAATTCGTATTCAAATTATTTAGATTCTTGTGTAATTCTGCTTCTTGTAGACTAGTTGTGTCTATACGTGAACATCTTTTAAATATCACATGGTGTTTCCAGTGGCAGCATATGTGTTACAGTATTGCAATATGGTATCAATATCATACGACTGTTCTGGGATAGCTTGCTACATCAACAACTGACTGTCTGGACTTGTAACTCGCTTACTGAACTAATCACTTAAAAAACACACAGTAGCTTATGAAAGACCCACCATCATGGTGTCAGTATAACAGCAGCAACACACTGTCGACACATCACTGTTATTAACTTGTGAAAATCTTAACAACAAATGTTCCACCTTCACAATACCATAATCGTCTTTATTAATAAGACTACATTAAACTATATTGGTGATACATGTTTCGTCCCTCTTTTGGGACATCTTAAGTCGCACATAAAATCATTGAAAATATGGTAAGGACACAATAAAATCAGTGGATAAAAGGTCTATGAATCTTGTGGTGCAGCGTAATGGCATCTTGTCAGTCTTGAGTCATAAAATAACATAAACATGAGTACAATGTGAATCACAAAGTCCAGTTATTGCACAGGTTAAAATATCATTGCATGCGTGGAATTGCACAAATGTAATACAACATGAGTGGCTATGCAAAATAAATAAATCATGTAGTTTTCCCAATATTGTGAACATATTGTACATGTTTGTTGACATGTGTACATAAACAGTGCAAGATTAATGCCACATTAAATTAGCTTCTCGTGATGAGTTGAAGAAAGGTGGACTTATGTTGAATGACACAAGTTGATCTTGGCTAATGTTGTTGATGATATGGGCCTAAAAAGGAAGGAAATATAAATGAACTAATGAATAAGTGCAAGGTGAAATGTAAATTGTATGCTCATCTGGTCACTCACCTCCTCACCTGTCCCATGCCGTCCAGTTCACATCAGGTGTTGAAGCTAACTTTTTATCCACTGATTTTATTGTGTCTTTCCCGTATTTTCAATAATTTTATGTGTGACTGAAGATGTTCCGAAAGAGGGACGAAACATGTATCACCATTATAGTTTAATGTAGTCTTATTAATAAAGATGATAAATCCTCTCTGGCTCAGGCGACAGCGCGCCGGCCTCTCACCGCTGGATACCATGGTTCAAATCCCGGTAACTCTACGTGAGATTTGTGTTGGACAAAGCGGAGGCGCAACAGGTTTTTCTCCGGGTACTCCGGTTTTTCCTGTCATCTTTCATTCCAGCAACAATCTCCATTAACATTTCATTTTCATCTATTAGTCACTTAGCATTGCCCCAGAGGAGTGCGATAGGCTTCGGCAGCTAGCACATTCCCTGTCCTCGCCACTAGATAGGGGCTTCATTCATTCCATTCCTGACCCGGATTTTCATTTTCAACATCACTATTAAACCATGATAGACCGGGAGAGTTGGCCGTGCGGTTAGGGGTGCGCAGCTCAGAGCTTGCATCTGGGAGATAGTGGGTTCAAACCCCACTGTCGGCAGCCCTGAAGATGGTTTTCTGTGGTTCCTCATTTTCACACCCGGTAAATACTGGGGCTGTACCTTAATTAAGGCCACGGCTGCTTCCTTCCCACTCCTAGGCCTTTCCTATCCCATCGTCACCATAAGGCCTATCTGTGTCAGTGTGACTTAAGACAAATTGTAAAAAAAAAAAAAAAGATTGATCTGCTGTAGCAGTATCAACAACACAACTCTGTACCTCTCCTTCAACAACTTGTTCACTAACCTAACTCTTTATATAGGCCTATATACCGGCTATGATTCCGGATAATTCTGCTTTCCTACAACATACCCTGAAGATTCTATAATATTAGAAAGGCTTCATAAGTACCTGCTTACAAGTTTGTCACTATGGTACATAACCTAAGATATCTAGAATCCTCTAGAATATTATACAACATGACCTTGGTATACAAAGATTCCAGAACTCACTTACATTAACCCGTGAGGGGTCACGTGCTGACTGTAACGTCACGAGTTGCGTACGGTCGTTTCAAACGGAAATCAATAAAACACCAAACGCTTACTTAATATGCTATTTGTTGTTACAATAATATAAGGTAATACTATTTAAGCACAGACAAACATTTTTTAACATAAAAATCATAATAATGAGATTGCCTTTTCCTGATGAAATTGAAAATAAGAATTCAAATTCTGTTTATAGAAAATACTTTTAAAATAATGTTTAATTTCATTTAATACATATCTAGACAATGCTCCTTCTTCCTCTATTCAACAATTATTGATAACAGTGCAATTTCCGAATTATAAATAAATCTATGCCATTAGTCGCGTATGGTTGAATAAATAGATCGTAGACAGGTAACGTGAGGAGTCGCATGCGAACGAAATGACCGGATAGCCAGCTTGTCACTCACTGAAGGAGTGGAGAGGGATAACAGTGGTGTGACAGAAGTGTGGACGAGTCGATTGAATGGTACTGAGGGGGAGAAAGTATAATGAACAGTGTTCGCAGAAGGATTGATCAAAATAAACAGAAATGGTTGAAACGACCGGACGCTACTCCTCATGGGTTAAGATACACACACACAACTGGAGGTTTTTCTGAGCAAGGTAGGAAACACAATTGGTTATTTGCAGTGATAAACATGATACAACCTTAACTTCCTTTGAGTAGGTATACATATAACCAGAAATTTCCTGAATGACTCAACACATCAAGGATTATGGAAAACATGGCCTAACCTATAATACCTGAGCTATATACACATGATTAAACTTAAGTAGATATCCCATACTACATAAAGAAATGTTTTCAGTTATACACATAGCCTAACTTCCATCAGAGTACTGAGCTCTCTTGTATTATTTCCTGTAACAATTAACCTTATATGATAGATTCTCTTTTCTGGCTCTCAGGAGTGATGCTTGTGCTTATTGTTTTAAGGGGCCTAACATCGAAGGTCATCGGCCCGCTCTCAGGAGTTAGGACATTTTATGTTGAATGGAAAAATCATAAATTTTCCTAGCTGTTATGAAGATGCCCTTTGTTTTTATTTGGGATATGTAAAGACTAATGATTTTTTTCCTGAAAGACTTTAGAATTGCCTCTGTAGACCATTTGAGAATAATAAACTCTCATTTGACTTCAGTTTCATAGAAAGATATATTGGCAAATGATTTGATTTTGATGGTCTGCAGCAGAGAATGTTGCTTGTTTTGGGATATTTGGTTTATTAAGAGAAACCTATGTAAATTACCTGTTAATATGTTTCTTCATTGAGTTTGTTGAAGAAATTAGAATATTCAGATTTTTAAAGATAATTTCCTATAGCAAAACAATTCAGCAAGTCAGAATAATGCTCATCCCTCTAGAAATAACTCAAGCACATATTGTGATAGAATAACCTGAGGCATTTCCTGAGTGGGTAATAACTACAGACTATTTATCAGACAAGGACATTATGTTAAAACCTTCTGCATCGTTATTGAATTGAAAAGTTGTGTTCAACAAATTCTCCATGAAGTGAAGCAAGATAATGACTTACAATGGTGCACATCACAAATGATGCTTCATATATATATTTTTTAAGGGAGAACGTTTCTTTCGATATTGATCAGAGAGTAAGACAGCCAAGTGACACCGTCACTATTGTGTCACTAAGGTGGCCATTCATGTGGTACTTCTGAAAAGGAAAAGTCACATCCCTGTGATCTGGATACCATGTAAAACTGGAGGTCACATTGCTGTGGTCATGATATCAACAGTGACGTAAAACTACAAGCTTGCTTGGTCAGGGGGAAGCGAATATCTTTCTGAACTCTAGGAAGTGCACTCTGTGTGGCCGTGGGTGTAAGGTCTTTGTACTGCTGTCTATCTTTTAAATAGGCTGAGATTCACTGATTGCTCTTCATTTGGTAAAATCAGTGAGACTGTTCGAGGTACAGGAGTAGTGTACATAAAGCCTTGGATAATGGTGCAGAGAAGAGAAATGGATTGACATTTTTGGTGTTAGAAGATTTTTTTTTTACATGGTTTCTTTCTTAGAAATAAACTTACTGGCCAGAGTGCTTCCTTCCTAATTCTAGACTATGTTACACACAGATGACATCATCCTATGTGTTAAATCAAGAAGAGAGATAGCAATCAAGCTGGAATAGTGGAGATAGTGAAGAAAGGTACTGGAGGAAAGGGCATGAAGTTGAGTCAGAGCAAAACTGAGTATCTATGATTTTATTTTTGCTAGTGGCTTTACGTCACACCGACAGAGATAGGTCTTATGGCGACGATGGGATAGGAAAGGCCTAGGAGTTGGAAGGAAGCGGCTGTGGCCTTAATTAAGGTACAGCCCCAGCATTTGCTTGGTGTGAAAATGGGAAACTACGGAAAACCATTTTAACTCGCTCGGTTATCTATGATCTAAGGCAGGAGGAAGATAAATGCAATTTCTGGAATTACAAGTTTATGTATCAAGTCAGTTACAGAGTTTTGTTACTTGGGATCTGTTATAGAACTGTATGGAGATGTTACAGTGGGAGTATCTTCAAGAATCCTAGCAGGTTGGAGAAACTGGAGAGGCTTGTGTCAAGAGTGTTCTGCGATAGGAAAGTGCCGATAAAACTTAAAAGGAACAATTTAAAGGACAGTCATTAGACCATCTATGCTGTATGTCTTTGAAACAGTGTGTCTAAGGAACAACAATATCAGCAGGTTAGAGGGAGCAGAGATGATGATGCTTTGATGGATGTGTTGTGGCACCAGAAAAGAACACCTCCAAAATGACCACATACAGGGCACTCTGGACATTTGGGCAAAGATTCAGGAGGCATGATTATGGCCATCTAAAGCAGAGAGACGATTACTATGCCAGTATAAGGGTTGTGTGCATGCAAGTTGAAGGGAAGATGAGCCGTGGGCACCAAAAGAATAGGTGGATGGACCAGGTGCAAGAAGATCTGATGGTAAAAACCTAAATATTGAAGTAGACCAGAACAGAGATTGATGGAAGAGACTCATTAGAAATAGTGACCATGCATAGTGCAGGTTAAACTGTGGAGGAGGAGGAGGAGGGTTGAATTGGCTAACCAGATTGTCAGACCGTAAAGATTTTAAGCCTTTAATGATCATGACCATCAGTTGGGCTTTTAAATGTATTGTATGTTTCAAACCATTTATAAGATTTTGAAGCAATGCAGTACAGGTTCATTGTTCAAAAAAAAAAAAAAAAAAAAAGAAGATTTGGCTGCTTTAATCACTATAATCATTTACCAAGTCTTCAGAAGCCAATCTTTAATTCTTGCCACATGTGTATTTCTTTAAAATCACACATTTCCTTACTCAAATATTTTCAGGATAGAAATTAGCCTTTGACCATGTCCTACACCAACTTGCTGGGCGACCACGGAGTTCCAGAGCTCCTCATCAACTCGATTTGACTGCTCTACTCAAACTATCCAATAACAAAAGTACAACAAACAATTCCGTGAAAAGAAAATATGACAAGAAATACTATTAGTTTAACATTCTGATGATGATGATGCTTGTTGTTTAAAGGGGCCTAACATCTAAGGTCATTGGCCCCAAGTTTAACATTCTAAATCCAGCATCATCATATACAATTTCATACACAACTTAAGTATTTTCATTGCTTAACACTACGGCTTACAATACTATAAGTTCAGCGAACTACTAGCTTAACATTACAAGTGATAATAAAGTAAAGTTAAAAACATAATTACCCAACAACAACAACAACTTGCTTGTGAAAAAAAAAGCCACGCACACTCTTTTCCCATTAAATTTCTTAAATTAATATTGTTTACTGTTGTAGTACTTCCTTATTTATAGTACTGTTATTGAAGAAGAATTTGTCGTATTATTTCTTCATGTATTGATTGTTTCAGACCCCAAATTTTCCATCAAGACTCGTCTTCATGGTGCTGTCAAATCATTCCATAGTTTATTACGGGCACACCATAACAACACAAAGATGGTGTATCCACTTCTTCTTGTGATCAAAGCTTTAGCAAGAAGTAGTAAGTAAATTAGTATATACTGTACTTGTATTATAAAGAATAATATTACAGTTTTGTTAACATTAGGACTTTCTAAGACTATTACAGAACATTTAGGCAATATCAGTTGAAGTATACTCCACCCACATTTATGATTAAATAAAGGGACAATGGCACACAATAATCGAGACAATGCCAAAATTCTGGCTGACTACTTGAAAGAACTACTGGACTGTGAAGAACCAAAAGAATACCTAGAATTTGACCCTTATCCAGAAAAAAAGAACACCACTAGAAAAGGTCATACTACCAGATTCCATCGAAGTGATCAATGTAATTGGTTTTGTCAAGAATTGCAAAGGAGCAGGAGAGAATGAACTGGTTGCAGAGTTATGGAAGAATGCAAGTGACTAAGTGATTCAAAACCTTCATAAAAAAACACATCATAGACATCTGGAATTCTGAGAAAATGCCTGAAAAATGGAATGCAGTGATAATCCACCCATTATACAAAAAAGGGTGATGGGTAGGATTCAAATACACTGGCAGAAAATGAAATCCCAGCACCAAGAAGACATAAGTTTAGAGGAATGAAATTTAGGCTGATTGTCTAAGTAATATGCTTATTCAATCACAGGTTCAAGTATGCGTGAGAAAACATATGACATGGCAGTGCATTAATAACTGCTGTAGTAGCCACGATTTTCAATGCAAGCATTCAAATGTGCATCCATTTTGTTCTACAGGTACTGTATGCCATGTTGTGGGGTGGAGTTCCATGCCTGTTACACTTGGTCAGTCAAATTGGCAACGGTTAATGGTGGTGTTGGATGACGATGGATTTGTCGTCCCACATTTTTCCATATGTGTTCAATGGGTGAAAGGCAACTGGTCGACACTCTGTAGAGCACGTTGGGTGACAGCAATAGTATGAGGATGAGCATTATCCTGTTGGAAAACACCCTGTTGAATACTGCGAATAACAGCACAGCCGGTTGTCACCAGTCTGACGTAGAAATCTGCTGTCAAGGTTCTTAGGATAACTACGAGAGTGTTCCTACTGTAAAAGGAAATCGCTCCCCAGACCACGACTCCGTGTGTAAATCCAGTGTGTCGACACCGCAGACAGCATGGTTCCAAGCGCTCACGGCCATCACTGGCACCAAGGCAGAAACAGCTCTCATCTGAGAACACAACAGATCTATACTTCACCCTCCAGTGAGCTCTAGCGTTACACCACTGAAGTTGCTGATGGCAGTGATTCCAAGTTAATGGTATGATTGCTACAGGACATCTGGCTCAGATGCCGCAGTAATCAAGTAATCAATTTGTTACAGTTTGCTGTGTCACTCTGGTGCCAAGTGAAACTCTAATGGCTGCTGCAGATGTAGTATGATCCACAACAGCCATGTGATGGTCTTCCCTCTCCATAGTGACATGAGTGCAGCCGTACCTGGGTCTTCCCGTGACCATTGTTGCAAACACCGGTGCACTGTGGATACGTCCCTGCTAAGCCTCTTTGCAATACTGCTGAAAGAACATTCACCTTCTTGTAGCCCTGTTACACGGCCTCATACAAACTCAGTAAGCAGCTCATACTGCCTTCGTCACACCTACCTCACAATGTCAACATGAGATGATGACTAACGGTCACGAGGTGTATAAAGCAAACTTGTTAATAGCACCACTCTTCGTGGACTAGGCGTAATCTTTCAGATGTGCAAACATGCCCCCTGAATTTCGTTTATCTAGCACAACTCCTTCTTTGTGTTGGGATTTTTATTTTCGACCAGTGTAATTACCGGGAGATATCTCTACTTGATGTCACATGCAAGAGGGACGTCTCAGGCTACTTTGATATTACATATTCTCTGTTTTACTTAGTGGTGCTGAGGCTTGAACCTTAAAAGAGAATACAAGAAAAAAAAAATTGCCCTTGATGTGGTGCTACAGGAGCTTACTTAGAATATCACTGCTTGAGAATGCATAACACTGAAGTACTCTTAACACCTGAATGAGCTAGAGGTCATACATTACATCAAAAAGAAAAAAATAGAGTACTTTGGCCATATTATTCAAAATGATCATTAGTGGTATAGACTCCTTCAGCTTATCTTACAAGGTAAGATTGAAGGGAAGAGAATCGCAGGAACAAGGAGAATATCTTGGCTATGGAGTCTACGAGAGTGATATGGACCTGGTACCCCGCAAGCTTTTCCGACTTTCTGTAAACAAGACTTAGATCTCCCTGAAGACAGTTGACATCCAATGATGTCGTCATCGTCATTATCATCATCATCATTATTATTATTATTATTACTATTATTATTATTATTCTGCTGCTGCTGTCTCGTTTAAAGGGGGGTATATGTCTCAAGTGCATATGTCAGTATGGGAATATAGTAAATTTAAAACATAGTATGTTTGCACTGTCATGGTATTTAGTCATCCCAAAGTAATCCCCTGACTTGATTGTAAAAACCTGCTGCATTGTTGACCATCTTGCTAATGTCCAACTTACTGCTATTGTCCTTACTCAATACACTACCAAGAGACTTAATGTGGTCCACCACTTTAAATGGCTGGTTGTTCAATTAAACTGTAGCAGTGGAATTTCTATGACTTTCTGCTGTAACCAAGTGTTGTAATGTTCTGTGGTTGGGAGTATATCAGTTTTTCAGTTGTGGTTATCATGGGCATTTCGTAGAGAGTACTTGGTATCAAGATGACTTCTCTGTCTGTCCTAGTCAGCTGTGTTCCTTGAACTGACTAACCAGTTTTCTAACCAGGCTTTCCCTGTGATCTTTCATTCCAGCAACACTCTCCAATATCATTTCATTTCATTCATCAGTCATCAATCATTGCCCCAAAGGAGTGCAACAGGGTTCGGCAGCTGGCATAATTTCTATCCTCGCCGCTAGATTGGGGCAGCATTCATTCCATTCCTGATCTGGTCAAATGACTGGTAAAAGGCTGTGGATTTTCATTTTCAAGCCTCTAGAAGATTTTTTTAAATTAGTCAAACCTCTAAATATTTTTAATACTTGCAGTGAAACATATCGTTACCTCCATTTTTAAACAAATGACAGAAACCTTTGTGTCGCACTACATGCACATGTTAAAGCATGTTCTGCCCACCAAACTGCTATGAATTTTACCTTTTTTCTTTGCCTGTTGAGTTGTAAAAGGTACTGCTCCAAAATTGTTTCAAACTTTTCTTTCTGTGAAATCTATTTGAAAAAAAAAAAAAAAGTTACTGTAGTTTTTGTTTTTGGAAGCTTCCCCCCACCCAAATCCTAACTCCCTCTGAAAGAAATTCCTGGGTATGGCCTTGTAAGTAAGTAATCAAGAAACACAGCTAACTACGGTAGAGAGAGAGTCCTAGTGAAGGAATACAGCTGACCAGGTCAGATAGAGAAGTCATAAACTCCTAGTCAAGGAACAAACCCAACTTGAAAAGACAGAGAAGTCATAGTCCTAGTCAAGGACCACAACTGACTCAGCGCCTAAGAAAGAAAGAAAGAAAGAAAGACAGACAGACAGACAGAGAAGTCTTCTGTTACTAAGTTCTCTCTATTGGATGCCATAAAGTGCATTACAGAAACAGTGACAGGAAGCCAACAAAATTTTCAAACATATTGATAATTCAACAGGAAAGAAGAAAGGAAATTGATAAAGAGAGTCTGGATATGTTGGTGTAAGGAACATATCTCTCTCTCTCCTGCATTTAAACCTATGGAGTCGGTACATAACATAGATAATAGATTTACAAAAACCACCCTTCAAATTCCCCTTCATCGTACCACTAAATTTAACAAATCCTTTGTTTGCACTGCATCACATATCTTTAACGTCTTTAATCTTCACCGTTTCGCAAATAACTCTAACTGTACCCAACTAAAGCAGTTCTTAACATCTATCTTTCTGGAGGAGTACGCAAGAGGCTGAGATCAGGCATTCTTGTGTCGAACAATCAGAAATATGTATATTTTGAAGAAAATTGTTTCTCTGCTTTAGCTTTATATTCTTTAAATCCATGTAGTTCAAAATAACAGAAGGGCTTAATGATTTACTTTCTTACTTATTGTATAATGTATGTCTTAACCTTACTGGATTTGGTATCTGTATTTTCATTTTTTTTAAAGTTTCATGTTTAGTTTAATACTTTAATATTATAAAAATGTAGTTACTGTGTTCATAAACTCGTATTGTATTATAAGAAGACGCTACATAAAGGGGCTTTTCAGCCTCAGTGGCATGTAAATCACGATCAATAAATTCAATTCAATTCAATTCTCTCTCTCTCTCATGTATATAACCAACCAGCAAACACTAGTCACCACAACAAACCGATCAGCATTGAGCCTCCTGGCAAAACTAAATTCCAGGCTGATCAGAGAAAGTGAAGGTGCACAGCCACAGCTTCAGTCCACTACTTATATTCAGAGAGAGAGAGTCCTTGAATATGCCTGGTGCAGTATCTGTTGAAACACTGAGAGCTAGAAACCCAATTGGACCAAAGCCTACAAACCCTTCTTCTACATTCATACCTGTTGCCAAAGCCTAAGCTATCTTGTACTGACATTTAAATTTCCATAAATTTAGACATCTCTTGTAATGTATAATTTAGACATCTCGGTGCGACGTAAAACCAAATAGCAAAAGGAAAAAAAATATATATATACTTTTTGAGAGAGCAATTGATGTCAGATGTTTTGGTTTCATTGGTTTTATGCATTATTACTTTTATAATCGACTTCTGTTCTAGTAATAAAAATATGTCAAAATACATGTTAATTTCATGAACAATAAGTGCATAAATTTATTGTCTGTAAAAAGTGGTGTTGAGATGACTTTTCATTACTGGATATTGTGTAAATATTGTTTTGTTAATGTAGATTTCCTTTTGATTAAACATTTCTAGTCATATTTTACCGTAACTATTCTTGCAGTTAGTTGTGTTAAATTTAATTTCAGGGCTGAATTTAATGTTTATCAGTTTCTAATATAATATTGTTGGATTTTAATCTGTGTATATGTTTGCTGTCTTTCAGCTTCCACCGCAACAGTATTAGTGAAGGATGGGATTGTATCTACAATGGAGAAAGTTATCATAAGTATTGGACTCTCACCTAGCCCCAAACTGAGAGTAGCACTGAATGTGATGCACTACCTTAGTAAAAGTAGTAAGTAATATCAGGTTAATTGAAACAGACTTTCAACCTATTCGGTCATGTTACGTACATTTAATACGTGCTGAAGAGATGTTAAGTACAGAACACAAATGGCCAACCGGACACCAGTGGGATCCGAACCTACAACCTGCCGATTTTGCGTTGGTTGCTCTACCAATTGAACTACCATAGATATATCTGGGAAGATCAAATGGGTACAGTAATAGATTATATTCTGATAGATCAAAATATATGGAATGTGAATGATGTCAAGGTCATTCCAAGTGAAGACCGTAGATTGCTGGTTTCAGTTATTGCAGAGAAAAGACCTCCCAGAGTCTGTTACAAAGAATCCCAAAAATAAAAACTTGGTGACTTAAATGTTATGACTAAAGACGAGAATGATAGGCACTAAAAACAGTTAAAATAGGCAGGCATATAGGCTTTTAAATTAGCCAAAATAGGCATTTATATAAGCACTAACGTGTGAAATAGGCAACAAAATAGACATGAAAAAATTACTTATAATTTAATAACACACTCAATTACTATAAAAGGAATTTACAAGCAGCGTTTCCAAGTTTTCCGTTAACAATCTTGTTCTCCTCCCATGCATAATGTTTTTGTACTGAGAGAAAGATCTCTCAACATCACATGAAGTGATTGGACAAAACTTCAGTGAAGTCTCTTCATCTGGTTTTATTTCACTGACAGCGGCTGCCTTCCCAGAGGTTCGGTCAAAATTTCCCCTGACTAAGTCCATAATCCTAAATTACTCCACCAGCGGCATGCCACTCTTCTCCAACTTGGTGATTGCTCCCAGCAGCTTGTTGAAATTTGAAGATGCTCCGGCTTATGCAGCGGTGTATTAGCTCCCAACATTGCAGTGCATGGGTCTGAAGAAAATGGTTGTTGGTTGCTGCCCAAAGTGGACTGGTAGAAAGGCTGCGTTGATACAGATTTCTGTACTCGTATCAGATGCATCGTAGTATTTCTTACTTGATCTATGTGGTATTTTTTCCACATTTGATCTGAAAAATAATAAAATTGACATAAATTACATTGTCCCTATATCTTAGAAATTATGTTTCTAGAAGTACAAAACTTTAAAGTAGGAACAAGGGAATTAGTAATTTACATGGAAATATGTCCTCAAGGATTTTCAGCTATAATTTGGCAGTATCGTGTCGAGTTCACTGGGTTAAAAATATAATAAAAAAGAGTGAAACGATACCGGAGTAGCGTAGAGGAGAGATCCATCCTTTATGCTTGCCAAGGACCCACCAAGCTGGCTCTGGCAGTACTCTTACTTATATAGAAGAATGAAAACAGAAGCACTATAAATCTCAGATTTGTGAACATTTTATTTGTTTCTATTCGCCGGCGTTCATCAGCCGAGTCAGCTGTGATGAAGACTATTTTCTGTTGCCTGCAATAGATCTGCATCATGTGTCCCCACAAGGCCGCCACCCTCATTGAAAATGAAAAACCGCGTAATTTGAAATTGTCGTGACATGCGCCCACAACATTATTTTTGTCACAATTTAGCATGACTCCAGAGGGTATGCTAGAGGCTTGTTAACCTGGGAGGTGCAGACTCCCTTTTCTCTCCCCCCCCCAAGCACAACGGTTACTCACCAGACCTTACCAATCCAGACCAACGGTCTTTTCGCTGGCCTAGTCTTGTAAAGATAGTCTTGGCAACCTTGTAAAACACGCTGTGGCATCATCCTCGCCGGGCTACATTGGATCTGCAACCCGTGTTTCGCGAAGGCTTAACCGAAGTGTAATAGTATTCACGACTTTTTAAAGGGAGTTTTAAAATTTGCGCTTTAGTTGTAAATCTCTATTTTCACAGAAAATGAATCACAGTTCAAAATACCGATTTAATTTTCATCCATGATGTGACAAGAGACCACCGGGATTCTAACTCCTCGATCAGTAATTTAATGATTATTTACATTTTAGCATTATAAATTACTGAAAGTTCATGACTAATACAGCACTGCTACAAAACAACTTGCCTTAATACATAAATTAATAGGTCTATATATGCTACAATGGAATGCGATCATAGTTCTCAGTCATAGAAACGATAAAAGAAACAAGCGAAGTTACCTCCTAACAGCAAGCTTGACAGACTACACTTCCTTCCGTAGTGAAATTGGGATCCAGTGTGATCCACTGCTTCAGCCAGTAGGACTTTGCCGATTTTTTTTTGGGATTGCCGAAAACATGTTACTTCTTCTTCTTCTTCTTCTTCTTCTTCTTCTTCTTCTTCTTCTTCTTCTTCTTCTTCCGCATCACTATAAATCACAACACGTTCTGAACATAGCGTACGCTTACAACAGGGAGGTACAGGGCATATGGGTTGCGCAACATAGTTCGACGTAGACTTGTTCTCGCATATATCTCAGGAGGTTGGAGGGGTTGAAGGTTTCGAGGTCAAATTATTCCTTGTTTCTCCTGATAGGAATTTCCCTAGAACTATTTCTGGTGACTTCTAAGAATTCCTATTTTGTTCATGGGGTAAACAGATATTGAGAAAAGAGAAGATAATTCTGTCGAGCACACTAGCTACAATATAAATGCCGTGGCTTTTTTAAAATACAGTCAAAAGGCATCAAATAGGCAATTATACTCCAAATAGGCACAAACCCCTGAAATGGGCATTTATAGGCACAATAAAACTAATGAAATACAGCTAAAAAGACCCTGAAACGGATTTATATCTCAAAAGCCTAAGTTTCTGAACACAGAAATAAAATAGGCAGATAGGCAAATTCCCCTCCCTAGTTATGACATTAGAACAATATGCCCATTTGAGAAGTTTCAGCACAATAATTGATAAACATTACTGACTATGACAATCACAACACCAATACTGCCGTTTCCCGCCTTTTGACAAGAATAACAACAAGCAGCTATCTTACGCTTTGTTGCTGTGAATTCTCATGCCACTTATTTATTTTTTCATTACGGCTTGTCTACAACAGTTAGTCTCGCTTCTCATCATCGGTGACCGCTACTCGTTTCCGAGAATGCGTTTGTTTTTTCTCCTGCAATTTATTTTAAAGTCTGTTGGCTCTGTGGAGATGTTGATGATGACTGATCAATCCAATCTTTACATGAAACATGAGACTACACAGATCACATCTAAAAGTGGTTGGAAGATGCGGTTGGATCTGACGTAGTTTCTGCTTTTCATAGGTTTCAGTTTCTTGTCTGCAATGTGCCTGCTCAAACAGTGAGACCCCATCTGCAGTAGCTTTGCGCCAAAGAACACGATTTTGTGCAGTTGTTACCCAGGTGTTAGCATTTAAGTTGGTGCTATTCATAGTCTTCTTAAGCTGGTCTTTATAAAGCTTCAAAGGAGCACCTTGAGGCCTTTTGCCATGACCATTCTCACCATAGAGAAGTTATTTAGGCAGTCTGCTATCATTCATACACTGAATGTGACCAACCCATCTAAGCTGATGAGTGATGATGAAGGCTTCTACGCTGTTCATATGTGCCTTGTCAGAAACTGCCACTTTGCTTATGTAGTCATCCCATTTGATATTCATGATGGATCTAAGTTTCTGCTGATGGAAACGTTCCAGTTTCTTTATGTCATGACGATAAAGTGTCCAGGTTTCACATCCATATTGTACCTGTACATGCCGTATTTTTTGACTATTAATTTTACTTCATCATCACGCAAGACGTTCAGAGCGAACTTGGTTTGTTTACGTTCAGAGGAGCGAACAGGCGAGCCAGCGACAGCTGTATGCGTGACATAGCTGCAGGGACAAGCTAGACTACCCGCCTGACACCACGTGTAGCCTGCATGGCCTAGTATGTTCTGGATATGAATGCCACGCCTTCATGAACATACCATAGAAAAAAATTCAAACGTTCTCTAATAGTAATCGCAGCAACTTGAGCGATACGTCATTTTGAAGAGGATAACATAAATGTCTCAAATTGCGAATCTCAAGGAAATCCGTCAAGGGATTCGCGAGAAAATCAGCCTCAAGAGATCACGTTATCTGATGGCGTAGGAGCCTCAAACTGAATATAAGGAGAGCTCACTTTACCCAGATCAGACAGTCACAGCTGAATGTCCAGCCTGACTCTCCACGCTGCAGTGTTCTTCGAAGTGCTGACAGAGGCTATCTTCGAATATTCAAAATCTTCATGTGGGACTTACACTCTGACAGTCGTGTTGAACTTACCAATTGTGCGCGTGTAAACTCTAATGTATAACAAAGTCTTTATAATGGACATTGAGTCCATCAGTTAAGTTGAACTTATAATTTTTGCGTGTGTTGGGACTCTGTTTATGACAGTCGTGTATTGGACTTAGGTGACAACAGTTAAGTATAACTTATATTCTGTGCGCATGTAGAAACTTCTCGATATAACTTACTTTCATTCTTGTGGAACTGAGTTCATTACCACGTTGCCTGTGTGAAACTTAATCTTCAAACCAATATTAATTTAAATGTGACACTGCTACAATATTCTAGGAACTGTGATATTTTTCTTTAAATCTCAGTCAGCAGAAGTTAATCTCTGAACACATATCATTAATTTCAGTGTGACACTATTACGTTTTACTATTCTGTGACATTTTTTCTTTAAATCTCAGTCAGCATAATTTCCTTAATAGACACGAGTATTTATGCAAGTGTTCGAACTTTCACATGGATGTTAATGCAAGTGATTACCATAATCGTGGGCTACGACACCAAGGTTTCACTCCGAACTCGAACTGTGTTCTTTATCCAATTCAAACAAAACTGTGTATTATTTCTTCTGAACAGTGTGTAAATTACTTGTGTGTGACTGACAGCAATGTCTTTGATAAACTCTCGAACAGTCACCTATTTTATTTAATGTCAAGTGCGCCTAACAACGAACTGTGCTTTTCATTTCAACCTTATTTCTTCATCAAAGTGTTCAGTATTATTGCACGACTGACAGCAGTGTCTTTGATAAACTCTAGAGCAGTTATACATTTCTTTCAATGTCAAGTGCTACTATATTTAGTAGAAAATCACCACGAACTGTGCCAAGTGCATGAACAATTTCCAGTTTCATTATTTCTATTAATGAACTGTGCTTTATTTTCTTCCAATCTCGATGCTACCTGCATCTTCATCTTTAGTGAACTTATAAATTCTATCTACAAGATTAAGAGTGAATTCGACTGCATATCACAACCACATTAAATAAAACAGTGCTGTTAAACCAAAGTGTCAGGGGACTATGTAATTCTGGACACTCGTATAATTTATGTGACGGGTTATTACCCCGCAACATCGTCGGAGAACGTCGTAGAATGTCGTAGATCGTCCAGAACATCAAAAGTTCGAGACTCAAACCCATATCAAACCGACCAGGGTGTTCCAGCATTATCTCAACGTAATATTGGCAGCTTGCAGAACGTGTTCCAGTCCCATTCAATCTGGTGAACTGGGAGCACGGGTCATCAGAAGGTGATGTTGAAGACAGCAACTATCAACAGCAAGGTGATGTGCACTTTGAAATGCATTTTTTGAATAAAACTATTATTCAGTCTATTTAATTTTTTTCTTGTAGATAGGACCCTGCCTCTTGTAGCAAGCCCTAGCTAGAAACCACCCAGAATTGCCCTGAGACCTGCTTTGTGCTAACTTTAATATTAATTCATGAAGTCGGGCTATTTTACTGCTACAGTATAGTAATGTTGTTATGAGTACAGCTCGGTACACCAATAGTTTCACATATATTTTGGGATCCTTATTCAAGAAAACTCAGTGGGAGAGGTGGCTGTAAGCTGCATGTGAAAGGAGAGTAAGAAGGAGGTTGTGTGAAGCAGATTTAAAATTCAAGAGACCCACCTCAGAACATCCGGTTACACGTGAGCACAGCGCCTCTTGGATGGAATTCGCTAACGCCCATCGAAACTGGACTGTGAAGCAGTGGAGCTCAGTGCTGTTCACGGATGAATCCAGATTTTGTTTGAGGGCACTGGATGGATGGATGGATGGATGGATGGATGGATGGATGGATGGATGGATGGATGGATGGATGGATGGATGGATGGATGGATGGATGGATGGATGGATGGATGGATGGATGGATGGATGGATGGATGGATGGATGGATGGATGGATGGATGGATGGATGGATGGATGGATGGATGGATGGATGGATGGATGGATGGATGGATGGATGGATGGATGGATGGATGGATGGATGGATGGATGGATGGATGGATGGATGGATGGATGGATGGATGGATGGATGGATGGATGGATGGATGGATGGATGGATGGATGGATGGATGGATGGATGGATGGATGGATGGATGGATGGATGGATGGATGGATGGATGGATGGATGGATGGATGGATGGATGGATGGATGGATGGATGGATGGATGGATGGATGGATGGATGGATGGATGGATGGATGGATGGATGGATGGATGGATGGATGGATGGATGGATGGATGGATGGATGGATGGATGGATGGATGGATGGATGGATGGATGGATGGATGGATGGATGGATGGATGGATGGATGGATGGATGGATGGATGGATGGATGGATGGATGGATGGATGGATGGATGGATGGATGGATGGATGGATGGATGGATGGATGGATGGATGGATGGATGGATGGATGGATGGATGGATGGATGGATGGATGGATGGATGGATGGATGGATGGATGGATGGATGGATGGATGGATGGATGGATGGATGGATGGATGGATGGATGGATGGATGGATGGATGGATGGATGGATGGATGGATGGATGGATGGATGGATGGATGGATGGATGGATGGATGGATGGATGGATGGATGGATGGATGGATGGATGGATGGATGGATGGATGGATGGATGGATGGATGGATGGATGGATGGATGGATGGATGGATGGATGGATGGATGGATGGATGGATGGATGGATGGATGGATGGATGGATGGATGGATGGATGGATGGATGGATGGATGGATGGATGGATGGATGGATGGATGGATGGATGGATGGATGGATGGATGGATGGATGGATG